>NC_056739.1:1822512841-1822820341 GCF_019279795.1 Protopterus annectens
CAATTTCTTAAGAGCAACTGCTCATTCACTAATTAAACAGAATATGAAATATTCAGCATTATTCTCAAATCCATACAAACTGAAAATGATATTGATAATTTACATTGTTATGCATTGTTATGCTAATGCATATTCTCACATAAAGGAACCATGAAAAAAATGACGCTGTATAAGATTTAATTCCTTAGCCTGTGTTTGAAAACAAAACAACAACAAAAATACTCACCAACATACATCTGTATCTACCCAGTAGAGATCATCTTTCCATCTTTCAGATTGCTTTTTCAGCAAAAAAAAAGTCCTTCAGATTGCTGCTGTTGTTGTTAAGATTAAAATAATTAAGGTACAGAAAAAAAATAAATAAATAAACCTGAATGGAGATACCGACAGCATAATGCATTTGAAAGTGTTTATCCTTGAGGACCCGTTTATGCTTGCAGAACCCAGTGCCTGATGCCTGTTCCATTATCCTCTCACAGTATTTTCAGTCAAATGTATAAAGTCATAAAGCTATTGTTGTTTAAGCATACTTTATAAATCACACAGTTGGTACGCCATGCTCTGTTGTATTTTATATGATCAAAATGGTCTTTCTCTTTTATGAAATGGTATTTCATTCTTTTTTTATTGAGTGTATTTATTTATTTGTTTTATTTATTTATTTATTAACTGCTAGGCCCAGAGGATCACCAAGTTTCCCTCTTAGCCATTCAAAGGGCTCATTCATTCTTCCTAATGGCAAGAGGTCACCAAACTATTCATTTCCCTTCGTTGAAAAATTCAAGCACTGAGAGTGGTGCCATCATCCATTCTAGGCTGGTCTGGCTTTTTAAATTAGTTTTATTTTTATTTATACTTTTTGTTAATGGTATAAGCCTTTTTTATAGAAGGAAGTCACTCTCACCAAGAACAAGTCTTTTGGAATTAGGACAGGCTTACGCCAGAGTCAGTCATTTACACTTAGAGCAAGTGTTTTGGAAACTGGCCCTGGGTTAGTTTCACTAGACTAGCAGCTTCTCTTCTTGGGAGACCTGAGGTAGTGTTCATTCTGACTAGAGGAAATTTTAGCGTGGGCACTGACAAAATTACCCTACACTTTTTGATAACTGCTTTGATAACGTTTTGTCCAACCACTTGATCTACTAACTAAGTTGTGTAAACATAGCTCTGCTTTAATGGCTCATTCAAAATATGTGCCTTCATCCTCAAGTTGCAGCTTTCATTTCTGCTATATGTTGATGGCATAGAGTTTGTATCTTCATCCATACATGTAGACTCCAGTTGTCTGTGTTGTGTCTTCATGGCCCTTCCAATGGAACAACTGTAAGTGCAGTCATCATGGCCCTTCCAATGGAACAACTATGACCCCTTGCTGGTCATTTCCCATCTCCCCCACATCAGTTCCCTTAGTGCCATGGTTACTAGTTGAATCTTAGTCATCTGAGGCAAAAGTCTGAGCCATGGAGTTGGCCAGGATGGCATATGTTTCAATCAACATAGCTAGTGGCCATTTATAAAAACAGTCTCAGTAGATATAATGATAGATAAGCAAAGATTGGTCTGCTGACTTTGTATATTTGCCTACATATTTGATCTTTTCTAAGCTTCATCTTTTTTCCTAATGCAATTGTTTCTTGCTGGCATTCATTGTTTTGACCTTATTAGCTCACTTTGAAGTACTTTTGAGTCATTCAGCGCATTTCTGTGAAAACAATCTATGTAGTTTTACCCAAGAGAACTACCAAGCATCTTTATATGATATACCCTTTTTGCTTGAGTATAAACTGTTTAACATTTTAAGTGTGAAATGAAAACAATGTGATATTTTAATATATTTCTTTCTGTCTGTTTTGAAGTAGTGATGGTGTGTACAGCTCACAGTTAGCATCCATTGGTGTGTTAAGCTGCTGCTTTACATTATCCACTTAGAATTTGCAATATTTATCTGTTTAATTTCGTAGGTGCTTATCTTATGGGAAAAAACTTATAACTATTTTCTGAGCAATAGTTTTATGTGTGTGTGTGTGTGTGTGTGTGTGTGTGTGTGTGTGTGTGTGTGTGTGTGTGTGTGTGTGTGTGTGTGTGTGTGTGCACGCATATATATAGTCAGGGTTTACTTTCATGCATAACAGGCATTTCTCAGTCCTGTCATTCTTCATTTAATTATTATTCAACAGGTTGCTCAAGGACAATACTGCACTGTAGAGCATCAAATGTCTAGCCTTATATAAATAGAAAATGTTGATAAATATGTTGTTCACCAACATTTTTTAAACATCCAAGAGTATTTAGCACATAGCTTTCACCATTTCTAAAATCAATTACTTCAGCAATGATAACCATTATTTTTTATTCCATAATTCAAACTCTGCAATCTGATTTGTTCCACTGTATGCCCAGGCACAAATAGTATCACTTTTATATGCTTAACCACAACTAGCAATTATTACC
Source organism: Protopterus annectens (assembly GCF_019279795.1). Lineage (NCBI taxonomy): Eukaryota > Metazoa > Chordata > Ceratodontiformes > Protopteridae > Protopterus > Protopterus annectens. Next base: position 1,822,515,293 of record NC_056739.1, read on the forward strand.
AAAATCTAAAATTTCCAAGCATGTTTTAAATGAGGGTAAGACACCAGTACTAAGTGGAATCCACCCTACACCTCAAATGATGTCTGGAAACAAAGAAAACATAATTGGCTTCAATAATTGGTCAATAGCTGGTGTCATTCCAGTGGGATCCAATATGCGTCAGCATGAGATGGCATGGGATGAGATGCTCATCAGTCCAACTTGCTTCTCTAAGGATGGCCTATGTCACTTATTTCAGGGATATCACATACTTTTTTTTTTTTTTTATTTAGGCAGAGTACAACTAAAGCTCATTCCAATGTAACCAATATCAGTTCTCAAACAGGATTTCATTAAGATAGCGCTCCTTTATTCTAGAAATTCAAACAATAAATTAACTTGATCTTGAGGCATTCCTGCCTATGGAAAACATTCATGCCAGTAGAGTAACTTAAAAACTTGTTTCACTTGCAAAGAGAGAAATACCTTTAGTCCAGGGATTTGCACTTGTCATGCCTCCAGGCCAAATATCAACTGTGATGGAGTCTCCAAATTTGTCAGGGAACATATTACCTCAGATCAGATCATTATGGATTCACTGAACTCATTGAATTAGAGATCTCTCTCAGCAGCAGCATAGCTAGGGTGGAGCAAGAGGGGCAACTGCCCTGGATGAAAGTGTTGGGGGAGCATGATCAATTGATCCTGATTTCTAAAATAATACAGGCTTTTAAAAGCTAGTATTGCATTTGAAGTCAAAGCACTGTACTGCTCTGTGTGTGGTCTAAATTGTAGCAACTGCTTCCTACATTGTAACAAGCAAGCTGCTACAGTTTAAAAGTAAATATCTATATATATATATATATATATATATATATATATATATATATATATATATATATATATATCTTTTTTAACTAAAACCTGAGTGCTGTAGTGTTCTTACCAGGCAGAGTATGAACTGTACCAAATGTTTGCTCCAGTTTATAAGGAGATTTTTTTTAAATAAAAACATGAGTGCCATACTGCTTCATGCAGGTAGGGTATGAACTGTAGCAATGTTTGCTACAAATGGAGCAAACTATTGCTTCAGTGTATACCCTGTCTGCACATAGAGCCACAGCACTCAGGTTTTAGTTGTTTACTTTTTACTTTTAAACTGTAGCAATTGATACAGTTTAGACCACACAAGCAGTGTTACAGCTGGCTCATAATATGAGACTGATACTCTTAGAGAACTTCTGTCACTGAATGTCCCTTTCTGAAAACATACACCACTGGTACTATGAAAGCTCCATGTACTGCCTTGAAATAAGTTAATGTAGTAATTAAAAGCAACAGAGATCCACTAGTATTCAACAATGAACTTAAAATAATGGTCTTGAACAGTATGAAGCTATGGAAATTATGCCCACCATGATTACAACTCCCAGCTAATGGGAGGGTGGTTTAATGGTTAGGGTGTTTGCCTTACAAACACAAGGTGCAGCGTTTGAGTCTCACAAGGGATAATTAGCTAGGCTTAAAATAGCTTGTAAGGGCAGTTAGCTTAGTACTTACCTAAGAACCTATAATTATGGGTGTGGGAGGATGGCATAATAGCTAAGGTGCTTACCTTACAGACGCAAGGTGCAGGGCTTGATTCTCACAAGGGCAGTTAGCCTAGTTCAAACCTATGAACCAGACTTTTTCAGAGCCACTGCATGGACATTGTGATATTTGTTTCCTATAGGACTTTCAGGGAAATCATTGGTAATTTGAGTAACAAACAATATACAGGGAATTAGCAAATGATGAACCACAAAAAGGATATTCAATTTAGTTTGATTTACCTTTAAAGGATACTTCTCGTATTACTTAAATGCTCTTTTTTTCTTCCTATAGAAATTTTGGCTGGTATTCATAGTCCAGGGCTTCGCAAATGACTTAAGGATATTATCAAAGAGTGGCACTACACAGATATGCAAATAAGGTAGGAGAAAGGCACTTGAATAAGGAAAATTGAAGTCTTTTTTGAAAATATGCCCATTTCTTGTAAGAGTGTAAGTTGTGTAAAGTTCAGCAATAGGAAGTCATGAATTACTTCAGAAAAACCTGAGGGTTCATGTTACTTTGTTTTTTTCAGGATATCATAAGTGAGAATGGCTATGCACAGTCACACTTAAAATGTTTAAAGAAAGCTGCAGACTGCACAGAAATTAAAACTGATTTAAAAAAGGGGTTTATGATGCTAAAAAGAATAGGAAGTGGGAGATAGGAAAGACTGAAAAAGAGGAGATAAACAAAGAAGGGAACACAGAAGGAAATTGCCAAGAAGGTCCATGCTGGGAGAGCATGCGCACTATGGTTTTGTTGAGGGACAGATCCCAATATTTTTTATTTATTTATTTATTTGTTTATTGTTTTATTTGAGAGGGTAGTATATGTGGGGAATGGGTAAGAAAGTATAGAAGAAAGGATAAGGAAAGAAAGGACCTGGAAGTGCCAACAGGAATCCCAGTCCATACAGTCTCAAACATGTCCACTGTCAGATGGTGTTGCAGTGGAAGACCCCAATAAGGCCTGTTTTGGAGCAGTGGATAACACAAACTGCGAAAGCATGTATTCATCATACTGAAGAGAAGCACTGACTGGCTGAATTCTTCTCTCCAGTACCTCTACTAATATATTATCTACCAAGCTCCAAAGCCCCCTTTCAGTGAGGTTTGCCAGGCTCCAACATGCCGCTGTGCTTACAGGGCCAGTCCCTCCACCTCAACCCTATGAGGATGTCTCTGGATGGGAAGGGGGTCAGCATTCCCTAGACTGGGCGATATGTGCCTGGCCTGTTCTGGGGAATGTGAAGATGTAAAAAAAGGAAAATAAATGGGAGCAAACTAAACAATAAAGGTGAGAGAAATGCATAATCAAAATAAGAAAAACAGAGAAAAAATTTGTTGGGGAGAGACAAAAGAGAAAATAGGTTTATAGGTGTTTACTAGGCTAACGACCACAAGGGCCTTTTTAAGCCTAGCTCTGCTTCCCAAATCTCTGACAAGTTCTGGTACCCTTAATAAGTGTAAGCAGGGGCTTGAGAGATGAAACATTTGCATGCAGGATTCTGATAGGTGAACCATTTACATGTTACCTGTGTCCATTAGAGATGGTGCAAAGGCAGGGATGAATTTCCTGTTCCCCACCCAATTGTCCAAGTTACACTTGAATTGGGTTAGGAAGTAACACTGCTTCATTGGATGGGGCACCTATTCCAGAGACAGGGTAGTCTCTCGATTACATACCTGTCACTACAGCAGGTCCTATTTATATCAATGGCAAGATTTAAGTCTTTAGAACAAGTAAATCTGGTGCTGTTTGTTTTGTGGATATGCAAGAGGTCCATCAGAGTGGAGTCTGACAATGCCCTATATGCCAGGCATAGATCTCCCTTCAACAGCCTGTAGGAGACAGAATTCAGGAATAGGGCCTTGAGGCAGTTTGCATAGGACATTTTACTTATGTCCTGTATTGTTTTACTGAGGAACGTCTGTGGACCTTCCATTTGCTTGATATGCCCTCTTAGGTACATACCAAAAGGGGCATTGTACTCAATGACAGGTCTGCATAATGCCAAATACAGTAGAACAATGACTTCCTTGGACCTAGATGCCATAACTTGTTTATAAGTTGCGCAACATAGAATGATTTCCTCACTGCTGTAGACATGTGATGGTCAAAGGCTAGATTACCGTCTATGTGTGTCCCTAAGCCCTTGACTACTGGGTCATCTCTAAGGTGTGTGTTGTCAATATGGTAGTTACCATGGGTGAATTAATTCATGAAGGATGTTATTATGTACAATGTCATCTGCATATGTTTACAGGAATGGAATTCTTAACCCTTCACATGTTATACGCCCCAGCCCATAGCTCCATTCATTTGGATCGCTTGAGATGGAAACACTCAGGATGTTTTTTCAAAAACAGGAAGAACCCCACACAGAGAAGATGCAAACTCCAAACAGGTTTTGGCTAGAGATCAGGATTGAACCTTGCAACTTAGGAAGGGGAGGCAAGGACCTTAACCATTATGCAAGCTGGTCTCTATGCATAATAAATCCATGCATCATGTTTACATGTCATTTCATACACTATTGAAATATTGAAATAGAATCTTTACTGAACTAAAATCTGTGTAAGGGAAGTGTTTATGGATACAACAGTAGTAGTCATTTTGGAAGTGTTTTTGTACTTGGAAAGAATATGTGAAGTGCTTAAACATACTACAGAGGAGTTCATATGGCAAGTGCTTGTAACTTCTTGAAGGGGAGTGTGCCTCTCTCAAGTTCTGTACATACAATACATTCAGTTCAGTAATAAAAATACTCTTTGTAATTATCAGAATTTATCAGTTAAACAAAGTAATATCATTTATGTTTACATATTTGTAACATTAGCTTGAATTGAAATGGTTTCAATTACATTTCTTTCATCTACAATGCTATAAACATTTTTCTTATGACCAATACAGACAACATTTGCAAAAAGATACAGCTGTTATACATATTTCTCTTTTTTACAGCAAAATAGTGATTGCAAATCCTTTTTATGCTACTTACACATATTACAAACTAGCACTATAGAATTCTTTTGGACTTTGGTTATACTTATCAAAAGTTTCAATGAGCCTTTCTACTCTTCTTAGTTGTTGGTGATTCTATTCTGTTTCTTCGTCAATGTAATAAAAAGAGAGAAAACCATTCTTGTTTACCTGCATTTGCAATTGTTTTTATATATATTTATATATGTATGTGTGCGAGCGTGTGTATGGATATATATATATATATATATATATATATATATATATATATATATATATATATATATACATGTGTGTGTGTGTGTGTGTGTGTGTGTGTGTATGCGTGTCTATATGTATCTATATCTATATTTATATATATATATATATATATATATATATATATATATATATCATATATATATTATATATCTATATATCTATATCTATATATATCTACACACACACACACATATATATATATATACACACACACACACACACACACACACACACACACACACACACACACATATGTTTCTGTCAGAGCAATAACTTTTTTTTTCTTTTTTCTTTTTCTTCACATATGCAGAGCTGTATGAATTTTTACAGTACTGTGCAATAATCCCTGTCATGCAAGACACAAATAAGTGTAAGAATTAAATGGGAAATGTTGGTTTCAAAATACTGTGCTGTGCATGTAAGATGTTTAGGTCTAACTTCTTACAAACACAGAAATGTAGTAATTCATGGTAGTTTGCTTTTCCTTTGCTGTACAAATGTGTCGGATTTGATAGGTAATGTAGAAGTAAAACAACATTTCTTAGTAAAGTTTGTGATGGTCATTTGCGTGGCACAGCAACCCCCACCCCCTCTCCCAACCTCCATTCTAACTAGGGTTTTGTGTCTGAAACTTCAGTCATGGTGTACGTGCAGGTAAAAATACTACTGAATAAATAACTGTGTTAAGCAACTGTTTTAGCTGGTCTATATTAGTTCATCGCAATACTATTTCAGCGAACACCGGATCATCCACCCTAATTCAACAAAAATTGTTTCAGCGATTCGCTGAATTTACTAAGGGCAAATAAATACTTGTCCTACAGCACAACTTTGCCCTTTTCTCCACTGTAGTGTGATCTCAGAGTTGATATATATAGTTGGAGGGGGTGAGGGGCGCAGCCCCCCACTTGGTTGGGTTCAATTTTCATAGCTGTTGGTCCATTGTGCTGTAGAACAAGTATTTACTTGCCCTCAGTAAATTCAGCAAACTGCTGAAATGATTATTGCTGAATTAGGCTTGATGAACCTGTGTTCGCTGCAATGGTATTGCGACAAACTAATATAGACCTGTCTTAAGTCTATTTCAATGGCCTACAAAAAATTGCCTCATGAAAATAACTATTAAGTCAGTTTATGCAATTATAGTACATTTTAATGTGTAATTCTAACTTTATTGTCATTAGTTATTAATTCTTTAACAAATACTTCTTCTTCTTTTGGCTTTTCCTGGTTAGGGGTTGCCACAGTGGATCATCTGTCCACTCATGATTGGCAGTGAAGTTTTTTATGGTGTCGAGTTGCCAGCCTGGCACTCAACCTTCCACAGAAGTCACACACACATGCACACACTCGCACCTAGGGCCAATTTAAAGTGTCCAATCCACCTACTGTGTGTCTTTGGGATGTGGGAGGAAACCAGAGCACCCGGAGGAAACCCACGCAACCACAGGGAGAACATGCAGACTCCGCACAGAAGGCACCCCAGCTGAGAATTGAAACGGAGAACCTCTTGCTGTGAGGTGGCAACGCTAACTGCTGCACCACCGCGGCCACCTTATTTAACAAATACTTCTATTGTACATGATTTACATAGCTACATATATAGATTATTATTATTTGTATATCTTATTAAAATCTGTTAACACAGTACTTAAATCCATCTTTTTTAAAAAAATGCATGTATGATTGCAAGCATGCTCATGCTTTCCTCTGCATTTCCTAACGGCATTACAAGTAATATTTTCAGGTATATACGTCTTTCTCAGAAAATCCTTCTAAAATTTAATGTGTAATTCTAATTTTATTTTCATTAGTTATACATTCATTAACAAATACTTCTTTTTGTACATTATTTGCCTAGTTACATAAAGAGATTATTATTTTAATAAACATATATCACATTTGTATATGTTATTAAAATCTGTTAACACAGTACTTAAATCCATCTTTTTTAAAAAGATGCATGTATGATTACAAACATGCTGATGCTTTCCTCTGCATTTCACAATACCATTACAAGTAATATTTTTAGGTATACATGTCTTTCTCAGAAAATACCTCTAGTTATGCAAACTTGTTAAGCTGTTTTTATCTGTAATATGACTCATTGAAATAACGAACATTAAGAAACAAAAGTTTTTTTTTTTTTTTTTGCTTACTATGGAACTCTGGCCTTCTCACTGTTACCTGGTCTATCCACTCAGCAACCCAGTCAGGCCTAGACTTCAGCAAATAATTAAAACCAGTTATGTCAGTGCTAGCTGGAGTGGGTTATACATGGTAGAGAGGTGGTCACCCAATTCCTGCCAAACATCTGCTTTTTTCTATGTATGATGAGTTCACACCTCAATCTTTTCCCAATAAGAATCATTAAGAAGGTAGAACATGAATAATTCCTTGCTGAACCAGTTTGAAGTGTAGCCTTGTGCCTTTACAGGTGATACCATCATTCAAAGTGTCAGAACAGCAATGAGGAAAGTACAGTCAGGGATGTATTAATCAAGGTTAGAACCACTCCCTGTGGAGTGTGATGTCACCATAAACAAATCCTGTTTACTAGCAGGAGCATTACAACATCAATTTATATTACTGGCAATTTTGGTTTCACCAAAACTGCTTTGCCACATATTTTTTTTTTCCTTAAAGGAAAACCGTTACCTTTCCTTTCTATGCTTGATTTAAATAGAAATATATGATTAATAATTGTTATTACTAATGCTCATTGTTAAAGGTTAGCTTTTGTACAATAGCACCACTTTGTCTCATATAGTACAGCAGAATTTTTATTTTAAGTTTTTTTTTTTTTGGGGGGGGTGGCGGGAGTTAAATGTCATTATGTGTGTTATTTTTAAGTAGTCGAAACATATGATTTGTTTGAGGAGCTCAGAAGACACATAGCATTAAATGGGCAAGGATTATACTTCAGACCAATGCAAACTTGATATGTAGATGACTCCATTTTTTTTTTTTTATCTTTTTTTTTTTTTTTTTTTCTTATGACATTCTGATTTTCTTTACTCTAGGGCCATTGACGCATTCCTGCAGCAAGCTTGGGACAGCTAAGGAATCTTGGGAATTGTGGAGCTGCCTACAGTGCATCCATATCAGTTTAATGTGCTTTCATGTTACTTTGGCTATATGTTTATGCTAGATAAAAAACAGAAATTTGCTGATACATCTCAGAACATATTTGCGTAGTACTACTGCTCATAAAATGAATGCATATTATCCTAATTTGGATTTAAAATGTTTAAATTACTTGGCTTTAAGCCAAAAAATTGGGCATCTCCGTATTTATTCACCAATAGCTGAGATAGATGACAAATGCATTAGAATATTGTCCACATACTAAAGTAAAACAATATTTAAAATAAATTTTAATTTAATAACAAATGCTTTAAGATATATTTCATTAATGAGTTAATGGTCATGTTTAATAAATTTACATATATAATGTGCATGTTATGATAGCAAGGACCAATTGCTGGATTTGTGTTTTCTGAAAGATGGATTTTATGACAGCAGATGTGGACATGACTACTGATTACATAAAACAATCATTACTATTGTGATGACCATCCACTTGATCAGTAATCAAGGAGCCTCAGTCCTCACCATTGGCAACAGTGGAGGACATTCACTGAGAGGATGACAAGAACACACACACTATTTCCAGAAGCAGCTCTCTGCATCAAGTGCAAATTGCCTTAAGAGCACACAGAGACCACAGTCACTCTGAGGCTGGTTCCTCCACCTTTCTTCAGATCCCCAGAAGACTCCCCACTGGCACAGCTATAGAGTTGAGATCTCAGCTGAGTGACCATGCCAAGACCTCCAGCACTCTCTCTGTCCAACCAGTGCTTTGTGTCCCTGCCCAAGTAGCTGACACACACACTGTTTAAGGTTTGATTTACACACACACCTGGGAAAGGCTGACACAGGTTTACTAGCTGTATATATTTAAAATAACATTGCAGTACAGGCCCACACAAATAAAGAAAACATCTAAACTAAGCTTTACTATATTCCTGACTGTATCTAAGAGAGTTATACTGTTCCCCAAAAACATATTTCATTAGAACAAGGCAGATGTTGTGGTGAATGGTTCTTGTCATGTTCAAGACTGAATATAGAATGCCCTGTCTCACTAAGAGACTTCTCAAATTAATATTTAAAACATTACTGCTGGGATAGCTTACAGAATGATACCATTTATTGTCATCTGACTACTTGTTCCCAAGCCAAAACCCCCATTGCTAGAAGCTGGCAGTATTTAGCATCTACCTGTAAAAATATACAGACAAGGGCTTTTCCACAGATCTTTGGCAGATGCTGGAAGTCATAAAACAATTACATTCCTTCATGCTTCAAAAGTAGCAATTAGTTCACTCCAAGGACAATACAGAAAGCTTCCCAGCATAGACTCTGTGTCTCTAGCTGCATTGAAAAGTTGAAAGGTAGCGTCTTTATTGCATTCTATAAAGTAATTTAATTTCAGATATTTTTCTAAAGTTTGCAATACTAAGGTTAACCTCCAATATCACAGTTTCCACTGTTAAAATATATACATTTAAGCAGTTACAATAGTGTATGTACACATCTGTTCTCTTCTAGTAGGGCACACTGTGGATACATTTTAAACACAGCACTTATACATATACATTTTCAACACAAATATATGTACAGAGCAGTTTGATCAACCCATGACATATATTTTTAATATACATTTGTAACACAAGCATCTTGTATAAATCATTTGTATAAATCATTTGGATATTCACCAATGACATATAATTATTAACAAAATTCCAGCTAACTGTGCTAGCAGTATCTCCTTTCATCACACTTATTCCCTCTTTTGAAGACTTAAGCTAGTTTCTCAAGTGACCCTTGAGAAATGTTGCTTGAGAGGGGTGAGCCTATCTGGGAATACCTTACCCCATTCCCTGTCTTGAGAGTCCATCTGCGTTGGCATTGCTAGCCCATTACAGTCTTGCACTGTCATATCATATGCCTGCAACCCTAGGCTCCACCATAATAATTTGGGATTTTGCTGACTGGCTCCCTGTAGCCATAGATCTCATCAGACTCCTCCTGCCTCCTACTACAAATACTTAGCACCAGGGCCACAATATCATGGTAAGTTTCATCATGTTAACATGCTACAGTTTCTGCCTCTGCCTCCTGCCTGGCAGTTCTACCATGTAGTTAATATCACTGACCTTACTTACCATGTTTAAGGGTCCCTTCCAAGTTGCCTGCAGCTTATTGTGTCTGACAGGAATGACAACCATAACATGCTGCCCCAAAGCATACTCTCTAGCTTGAGCATTCCTCTCATACCAGACCTTTTTCCTGCTGTTAGACTACTGCCAGGTTCTCCTGGGCCAAGCCCATGAGTTCCCTGAGCCTTGTTCTGAGGTTTAGGATAAATGCCACAACAGACTCTTTATGGGATTTACACTCACCCTCCCACTCATTGTGAATCAGATTAAGTGGTACTCTTATCCAATGCCCATACAGTAACTCAAAGTGTGAAAAATGTGTGGATTTCTGAGGCACCTGTCTGTAAGCAAACAACAGATGGGGCAAATATTTGTTCCACTCCATCTTGAACTGGTCTGCAAATGCCCGTAGCATGGTCTTTAGTGCAGAGCTTAATCTGTCCACAAGACCATTAGTGTGGTGGTGGTAGAGGGTGGTCTTTAGGTGCTTCACCTCTCAGAGCTCCACAGACAAGCCAGCAGGTCTGATGTGAAATTGGCACCTCAGTCAGTCAGTATTTCTTTTGGGAAACCTACCCTGCTGAAAATCTCTAACAAATCATTTGCTACCTTTTCTGCCTCAATGGAGGACAGAGTCACTGCCTCAGGATATCTAGTAGCATAATCTACTACCACTAGGATGTACTTCTTCCCTGTGGAACCTGGGGTACTCAGAGGCCCCACAATATCCATACCCTTTGAAATGCCTTTTCAATCACAGGCAAAAGCATCAAATGAGCCTTCACCTTGTCTTCTGCCTTGCCTACTTTTTGGCACTGCTCACAGTTCCTGCAGTACCCTGGTACATCCCTGGAAATTCCAGGCCAATAAAAGTTCTGCATAATAAGTCTCTTGGTATGCTTTTTGCCCATATGACCTGCAACGGAAATGTCATGGGCTATGGCTAGAAGTGCCAGGCAGTAGGTTCTGGGCACTACCACCTGCTGTATTACCTCACCTACTATCCCTCCATCAGGGGTCCACTCTCTATACAGGAACCCTTTGCCCCAGTATACAGATTCCCCTTTTCCTTACAAATCAGGAGTCTCCCTGGCTACATCCCTCAAGCCTTGTAATGTAGGGTCTGAGAGTTCAGCCTGTCTCAACTCTATTTGTAACTCATCCCAGATCTCCTTCCACAGGAAGTCTGGTATCCCCTGACAGCAGTGCCTCACTGTCGGCCTGGGTACTACTACTCATCTCTGCCCTTGCAGTCACTCTGTCCAAGGGAACATCAGTACCCACCAGCAGTTTTGGCTCACCTTCAGTCTCACTGCTACAGGGTAGCTCCCTCTCTGAAGTAACCACCTCACCATTCCTGACTTCAAGTGTGTGGTCTGTCTGGGTCCCCCACTGGCTACCAGATGCACATGTCTGTCTCCAAGCCTGACTGCATGTCCCAGCATGCACACAATGTACTGCATTATCAAAATCATTCCCTATCAGGACATCTGCAGGGATATCCTCAAACTCACCTACTTAATTGCTTCCTTTTCTCCCTCCCAGTCAAGGTGAACCCTAGCCAAAGGTATCTGGAATGGGGTCCCTCCTAAAGCTATGACTGGAGTAGACTACCCAAGTAAGTAGTGCTCCTCTTTAACCCTTGCAGGCTTCACAATATTTAGGTCAGAGGTTGTGTCTCTCTTAGCAGTGGCCTGTTTCCCATCTACTAAGATAGAATATAACCTTGTATGGTAGTTTGGTACCTATGTTGTCTCCAGACAACTTACCACTGTCATTCTGTAATTCCCACTTACTGGCTCCTCTTCCTTTTGTCCCCCACATTGCCTCCATGGGCATCTGTATGTATATGTCCCCACTGGTTACATTTAAAACATTTAACCCTTGATACTGGCCATGCACCTGAACATGTGGTTTCCCCTGTTATTCTTGGACTCTGTTGGGGCAGTTTAGGCTGCCCACCCATGGGTTTCCATATACCCATGTGCAGCACTGGGTATCCCTTTCTTGTGCACTGATGCCCTGTTTGCTAGGATAGGGCTCTCATTTTCACTAATTCATCTGCGATATTACATTCTCTATCTGGAAACCAGAAGCTTATGTCCTCAAGCAAAGTGCTAAGGGCTTATTACTTCACCAAAAGGTCTGCCAGCCCTTCAAAAGTGGTGACCTGACACCCACTCACCCACCTGTGAAAATAAGTGCTTAACTCTGCAGTATAATCACACACTTTCACCTGCCTTCATCTATGCATATGAAACTTTTTTCTATAAGCTTCGGGTGTTAACTTAAAACACTCTAATAAACAATGTTAACTGACTGTATTATAATTTTAGCAATCAATATCAGACAATTTAGAAACAGCAGTTACAGCTTTACTATGGAGTAAGGAGGTCAGGAACCATAACCAGAGCCCTTGGTCAACATTATACTGTTTACATACCTTTTCAAACATATGAATAAAACTATCAAAATTATCATCCTCTGTAAATTGTGGAAGGAAGTTACTGACCTGTATTGCTTCTGGGGTTCAGTTACTCCCTTTCCCATTACCTCCATGACTCTGGTGAAGAGTCAGCATTTCCTTTTCACGTTGCCTCTGACTCTCGTTTTCTTCATCTTTCAGATGTCTCAGTCTCTCTGCTGATTCTAAGTCCATTTGTTTCTGTTTCTCATTTTCTTCAGTCTCCAAACACCCCAGTTTCTCATTTTCTTCAGCCTTTAAAAGCAACAGTCTCTCTGCTGATTCTATTTCCAAATGTTTGGGCCCGAGTTTAAGTTTCTTTAACTCCAGGTGGATTTTTAAATCCCCTGAGGCAACGTTGAGCTGCCCATTTTGTGAAAGTTGTACACCCCCAAAGCCAGTCTGGCAGTCTTCCTGGTTGCTGTCCTTTGATGCAGCTGTGACTAAGGCTGCAGTCATTTCCTCCTTAGTCAGCTTGGCATGCACCAGTCCCTTGGCTTGGCACATATCAGGCAACTGGCTCTTTGTCAGCTTGCCATAATCCTCTGCTTACATCCTTGTCTGCTCTCCCTGGCTAACTAAGCTAACAAAAATAAGTAAAACTAGTGTGATATGAAAGTCTGAATGTCTACCGTGTGGCTGCTTGAGACTACAAACACTTTCTTTAGTGACCACAGTTTACAGGCTACATGAGTTCAATGTCCACACCACTGAATCCCAGTATGTGATGTGGTGATCCCACCACTGCCAAACAAATGTGATGTGGATATCCCACCACTCCCACCAAATGTGATGACCCTCCAATAGACCAGTAATCAAGAATCCATTAACACCAACTAGCAACAATGGAGGATGTTCACTGAAAGGATGAAATGTAAACACACAGTATTTCCAGATGCAGCTCTCTTCATCAAGTGCATTTTCCCTTAAGAGCACACAGAGACCATAGTCAGTCTGGGGCTTGTTCCTCTACCATTCTCCAGATCCCCAATAAGACTCCCTACTGGCACAGATATAGAGTTGAGATTTCAGCTGAGTGACCAAGCCAAGACCTCCAGCACCCTCTCTGTCCAACCAGTTCTTTGTGTCCCTGCCCAAGCAAAAGAACAAGACACTACTAAATATATATTCACAGTGACATCAGAGTTCAAAACCACAGGAAATATTTAAAATAACATTGCAGTACAGGATCACACAAATAAAGAAAAACATCTAAACTAAGCTTTACTATATTCCTGAATGTGTCTAAGAGAGTTATACTGTTCCCTATAAACTTACTTCATTAGAGCAAGGCATATGTGGTGAATAGTTTTTGTCAGGTTCAAGACCAAATGCAGAATGCTCTGTCTCACTGTCAGGTCCAAGACCGAATACAGAATGTTCTGTCTCACTAAGACACTTCTCAAATTAATATCTAGTTATTTATCTAGTTATCTAGTTTTTACCTTCAAACTTCCGGAGTGGCCATGGGCTCTCCATGTGGGGGTTCGTTCGCCAACGCGGTACTGTCATATTGGGAAAAAGAATTCCTATTCAAAGATGAGGTTTTCAAACAGTATGTCTCCTGGTACACTAGATACCAGGATGACATTTTCTGTTTATGGAAAGGAAATAGTGAAAGTATCCCTAATTTCATAGAACGAATGACTAACATGACAAATTTCTTACAGTTCACTTTCAACATACAGGAAAGTGAGATTAGGTACTTAGACATACTTCTCACAAAAGATGTCAACAACAAAAGATTAAAAAGTAACATACATAGAAAACCTACATATTCTAATAGTTTGTTGCATTTCTCTAGTAGCCATCCCTACTACCAAAAAAGATCAGTTGTAAAAGGTCAGTTAGTTAGGGCGTCACGTATGGTTACGGAAGACCTGGATTTCCAACAAGAATGCAACAAACTAAAAAATATGTTTCTGGCAAGAGGTTACCCATCCACTTTGATTGAAAATATCATAGTTGAGGTAGCAAACAAACGGAAGTCGGGCCAATTTATTCCGCTTCTCAATAACAAAACTTTCACAGAGGAAGAACTTGCACTTATCACGGTCAGTTTGTCAACCAGGGATAGATCTAAGGACACTAATTATAATGTGTCTTTTTTACACACCTTCTCGCTAGATTTTCAAAAAATTAGGGAGATTTTGTACAAGAACTGGGATGTAATCAATCATGACAGTACTTTGCTTACAACACTAGGTGACAAACCCAAAATAACATATAGGAGAGGCCAAAATCTTAAAGCCATTTTGGAGAGGGCACCAATAAAGTTCACTTCTCAACGTCCTAATGGGATGTATAAATGTGGTGCCTGTGGAGAATGTAAATTTATTAGAGTGGGCACCCATTTCACTATCAAAGATAGGACATATAAAATTAATAAGCATTATAACTGTGAATCCAAATCCGTGGTATATGCTGCTCTGTGTAACCAATGCAGAGCTTTTTACATTGGTAAGACAGAGCGTAGATTCAAGACCAGAATACATGAACATATATACGCTATCAGCAGAAGGGATGTGAACAATGCTTTAGCTAAGCATATTATTGGCAACACAGGACATTCCTTCAGCTTTGTTATAGTTCAACAAAGAATGCCAGATGTAAGGGGTGGCCCTTGGCAAATCAGGTTAGAGATAGACGAACTGATGTGGCAGGTACGAACAAGGGCACATTTATTACCTGGCATCAATGATAACCTATCACTAAAATGTGTATTAAAATGGTTATCGTACAACAGATAACACACTCAGGAGATGTTTTTCATGTTTAGATTAGGAATAGATTTAACATCAAATATTTCCTAACTGAATGTATTAATGTAAGGTTGTATCACTCTATGAGTCCTGTACATGAATTAGACGGGCAAAACAAATTAGTATTTTTAATTTTCTATATACGTGGAAATATTTTTTCACAATTAACTGAAAAAATATATACATAAACACTTTTTAGCTTTTTAACCAGTGTTTCATAACATTTTGGAACATCACACATGTATGAAGCAAGTTATATGATGAGGTAACTCAGCAGGTACGGAATTTAACATCTGCGTAAATAGTTTTACAAACAGAGTTACCTGCAACAAAGTATAATTTGTTACTCCGTTGTATTGTACATAGAGGAATTCCACCTCTACTTAAGATTTACACATGCAATGGATCATTCCACTTTAAGGTAACCTTAGTTACATAAAATTGAAAAATGCACTTTATTTTAATTGGTTTCATGAATGTATTTCAAGAAATGTGTTTTCCTGTTCTGCTGTTTGTCTGAGGAAGGCTAAATATTTGATTTAGCCGAAAGCGCTAACATTTAACTTGGAGTCAATAAATGCCTGTTTATTTTATGAAGTAGTCTCTCATAGCGTTCTTGTTCGTTGATACGTTTCATCTAAAACATTACTGCTGGGATAGCTTGCAGAATGCCATCATTTCTGGTCATCTGACTTCTAATTCCCAGGCCAAATCTCCCATTGCTAGAAGCTGGCAGCATTTAGCATCTTCCTGTAAAAATATACAGTCAAGGGATTTTCCTCCAATCTTTGGTAAATGCTGGAAGCCATAAAACAGTTGCATTCCCTAATAAAAAATATTAATTAGTTCACTGCAAGGACAATACAGAAAGTTTCCTAGCAGAGACTCTGTGTCTCTAGCTGCATTGAAATCTTGAGAGGTAGCCTCTTTATTGCATCCTATAAAGTAATTTAATTGCAGATAATTTTCTAACATTTACTAACCTCCTGCATCTCAGCTTCCACTGTTAAAATAAATACATGTAAACAGTTACAATAGTGCATGTACATTTCTGTTCTCTTCCAGTAGGACACACTGTGGATACATTTTATACATGGCACTTTTACAGATACCTTTTCAACACAAACATCTGTACAGAGCAGTTTGATATACCCATAACATACATTTCTAATACATTTGTTACACAAGCATCTTGCATAAATAATTTTGCTATTCACCAATGACATATAATCATTTACAAAATTCCAGCTAGCTGTGCTGGCAGTATCTCCTTTCATCACAACTATTATATAATTTACAGATTCTGCATACATGGGTATGAATGCAATAATTTACTACTGAAGTTCTGCAGTGCTAAGCTTATCAACAAAACATGAGTGATTTGGGGATTTGTGGAGTGACAGTGATGAATAACAAATGTCAGTATTATGAGTACATGCCAATGGCAGAGGGCAGGGCAAGGATGCTTTTTTGTGACAAAAGTGATTGCATTCAGAATTTGAATGAACTTAAGTAATATATTGCAATTTTACATGGTTATATTGAAATTTCTATATGTAATTACATGGTTTTATCTCTCTGCTCAAGAATCAGTCTCCATTTATATGTGCCATTACTGTAATGTTCACATCTGTTTTAGCAAATATGGGTCCATGAATGATATACCATGTTTGCACTCAATTTGAAACTATAAGCTGCTTTTAATATCTGCTTTTACCAGTTAATTTAATTTATTGACTGAATTGAATTGCTCATTGCATTTGAAGTGGTTGTTATTCAAGTTTTAATGCTGCTCCTGTGTTCTGTTGTTATTTCAACAGTTTCCTCACAGTCAATAACTCATACTTAGTCACATTTTATATTTATGTTCATTTAGCTTATATTATTTTCATTGTAGCATTTATTGTCTGCTATAGTAGCTTATTTAGCTGGTTCCCTCTAAGACAGTTGCCTGTTTCTTTCTTAAACTATGCACTAATTCCCCTCCCTTTAACTGTGTACTATTTATTTTCTTCATTTACAGTTGCCTTTCTACACTGTACTGTGAGTGCATCCCCCTCCTGTGTTGGTTGCCTGAAGTTCTCACCCTGTAAAGCTCAGAATCGTGGCTGAAACAATAATATATCAGAAAAAATGCAGAGTATGTCTTATGAAACTTCCCTGCATTAATCATACTCCAAATAATAGAAACCTTAAGCCTCCTTAGGATAGTGGTGTGCACACTAACAGGGATGCTACCACTTCAGAATCCCCTCTTCCATATCCCTAAACAGTTGTTTTCTATGTTTCTCAATCTTGTCTGACTCAATTATTATGAAAACTTAGGAGGAACTTAAACAAGTATACTTTTATCTTAACGGTATTAAATGGACTGCTTTACTTGCACTGATCTGTGGCATGGTGGTGTAACTGATATTTTTTGTTTGTTTTCTGCTCACTGGTCTGCCTTGTGGTTCAAACCGCTTTATTTGCCCTCGCTCTGCTCAGACTAACTCTGCTCCTTTACCCTACCCCTTATTCCCACCCACCCCCACTACTCCTACACTTGTACTTCATAGCCACACCCACATCTACAAAGGCACCAATAACTCCATCCTTACATAATCTCATCACCTAAACTTTCTTAATCTATCTCCATCTTCCTAACTCTACCTTCAACCAAACCCTTCACTCAGTGCTACTATCCATTAGCTTGCTGTTCTTATACCTCATCTTCACAAGTCCCATTCTCTTTCTATCTTTCATTACCCTGTAGTTATCCTAACTACTATACACCCATAACACATCATTCTCCCACTAGCATCTACTTCAGCATTATTTACTACTATGCCACTAGCAACCACACAATCATTACTTAATATGCATATGTTCCTATTTCTCTATGTACTTGTTCAACTCACAACTCTTAACTCAATCTCTGTTCCCTCTAAACGCACAACAGTTACATCATTTCTTTCACCCACATTTAAATACTTACTCAGAAATACCCTTAAACCTCTTTCTTATACACCCACTAATCTTCCCCAAGCTTAAAATTCTACCTATAAAACATCATACACGTATAATCAACACACGACTTATTAGATGCAAAAATATCAATAGCCACCAATCTATACAGTCAAACTTTCAACAATACTTCTTAGTGGTGATAACCAATCCAATACAGGACCCACTTCTACTAATCTGTCCCATCTACTCAGCTCCTTCAAATCACTACATATAGTCACACTAAACGTCCAAAGTATTCAAAAAAAATCACAGACTTCCATGCCTGTACATCCAATAACAAAACAGACATTATTGCCACCACAGAGACCTGGCTTAGACCAAATATAAATGACTGAATTTCTCCTCTCAGGTTTTAACACTATAAGGTTAGATAGAGAGCACAAGAAAGGTGGAGGTATTGTAACCCTCTTCCATAGGTCCTACTCCATAACCTCTTTCTCTATCACCATTCCCCAGTTCTCCACTTCTGAACTCCTTATACCATTCCTAAAAACAAATAAAACCACAACACTATGCATTGTAGTTCTGTATATTCCCACAGGCAATAATATACCCATCCTTGAAGATATCCTTACCTGGATCTCCAACACAATCAAGAAGGAAACCATTATATTGGGTGATGTTAATATTAACTGGTCACACTTCTGCACTAAATTCCTATCCTCCAACATTAACTTTTTTAACTTCATTCAATTAATTACATCCCCTACCAGATTCAGCAGAGGTAATAATGAAGGTTCTGTCCTAGACTGGATACTTGTCAGTGGCCCAAAAAGAATCTCCTCAGCAGGTACTCTCCCAAATACTCTACATGATCATCTCCCTGCTTTCATGCTCATAGCATCTGCTTCCCTACAAAAAGAACATTACTTCAAACAAGCATGGAATTTCACTAGATTTGATCCTCAAACATTCATCAACTTAAACATACTGACTGGGAATATGCTAAAATACATAGCCTCTGATGATGCAGTCAACTACAACTGCTTTAATCCTGGATTCTTAGAAACTCTAAACAAACTAGCATTCTTCTAAACAAAAAGAATAGAATCTAACTATGCCCCATGGCTAACCACATGTACAAAACAATTAATGCAAAAGATAAATAAAACTTGGAAACAGTGGCTAAATAACAAACCAATATATCCTTCAGAATTACAAACAAATTGACAATCAAGATAAAAGACAGATAACTAAAGACAAAAAGGAATAATTTAAATTCAACAATAGGAATAACACTAAAACAATCTGGACAGCTATTATATCACTTCTACATGCTGGCATAAAACCAGTCCTACTTCATTTCCTAATAAAAGGTACCCAGTTATTGCCAGTCTCTTTAACACCCATTTTATCAACACCATGTCTAACATTACAACCAAGTTCCCCAAAATACACAATGACTTTATATGCACCACAGCTTTACCAACTTCATCATCCCATCTCAACTGTTATTCTACCTGCCCATCAAATCTCAATGCCATTGATGCTTCCACCCAACAGACTACCTCTTTTACTCTAAAACCCATTCCTACAAGTACCATAAAATACTAATCCTTAAACTAAAACCTGTCTCTAACTCTGCTGAAGATCTACCCACATAATATCCAAAACTAGCTGCTGAAGCTATTGCTTACCCCATCAGCATACTAAAAAATAGATCCATCCTCAAATCATATGTTCCAAATACCTGGAAAAGGACGTTTATCCTATCTTTTATAAAAGCAGTGACCGCACAGATCTCTCCAGTTACCGCCCTATTGCTATTCTTTCTCTCATTTCCAAACTCCTTGCTAAATGTATACAAGTTTAATTGCTTGACTCTCTCACTCAGAATCAACTCTATCTCCTACACAACATGGCTTTAGATCAAGTCATAATACTATGACTGATTTAATTTCCTTCTTGGACATAGTCAATAAAGCTAGAGACTCTGGTAAAATTCTCTCCTTGCTATTTCTAGACCACTCAAAAGCTTTTGATACAGTTTCTTACCCACTCCTAAACCAACTTGTACTCTGCCCTCTTTAGTCAACTGGTTCACAAGTTATCTATCAAAAAGACAACAAGCAGTTAGATGGAACTCCTCCATCTCTCCCTATCTCCACAAGCCTACTGGTGTTCCCCAGGGCTCCATCCTAGGACCACTCTTATTTAGCATTTTTATCAATGACTTACATACCTTAGTCAAGCAGGGCTCTCTTATTCAATATGCAGATGATTCACCTGTCATCTGTTCTGCCAACTCTCTACCCAACCTTCAAAATATCACTCAACTAGCCTTCACCTCAATAGAAAATTGGCTAAAAAAATATCATCTCTTACTCAATCCAAATAAGACCAAGCTAATCCTATTCACCCCTATGAAAACAAAAAACTTAAGCAAAGACCAATTTACTATACTGTCTCAAAACAAAGTAGCAATTGAAGTAGTGTCATACACCAAATTACTAGGCATAATAATAGATGAACACCTACAATTTGACCTACATATTCATTACAACATAAAAAAACTCGCCAAAATCTAGACATTCTGTATAGGCATAAACACTTTCTTAGCTCATCTACCAAAACACTCATCACCACATATCTACCATCCTCTCTAACTTATGAAGCTCCATTACTTTCTAACTGACTATCTATCCTGCAATCAAAACTTGAAACATGTAACAACAAAATTGCTAGATTTGCTGCCAATGCCTCATATTCCATGCATCACTGTATAGCATTGCACTGCTTTCACTGCCTCGAACTACCACATTATCTTTCCAGAATATAACTTGCAACTACTCACAATGTAGTATACAAACCTTTTAAATGTCCTGCCTTTGCTTCACTATTTAGTAACTAACTACGCAAAACATTGCTTAGATCTGAAAATCAACACCTTCTACAGGTGCACGGACCTAAACTACCTGCCAGCCAACTTCAGAATCCAAAACCTGGAATTCTCTCCCTTTAACATTTAGATCCAACTTAAACCTTGCAGCCTTTAAAACTTGCTCATATACATGCTTCTCTTCCATATGGAATTGCAATTTTACCTTACCCCCTACTTCTAAATCCTGATCTCCTCTATTTCCATAGCTCCTCTCACATTCTTGCACTTATACTCAATGTGTTTCTTATTACTCTGTAGGTATATACTCCTATAATATTTCCCTCTATGGCCACACCACTCTACTCTAAAGCCTCATGGCTATTTTACTCTGTAATATTAGCTAGTAGCAATTGTATAAAGTGACATACTTCTGCTTTTCTTCTACTTCCATTTTCTAGAAATTAACATCCATATATGGATTAATCATGTGCTTTTCACAATTATGAAATAGCTTTCATCTATGTATAATATTCTCTTGGATTTTACTTGCTTATTATTTTTACTTACTATGTATACTTTTACTAATTGTTCATGTTTTTGTTTATGTTTTTGTTTTTATTTACTTGTATTCTATTTGAGCTTTTCTCCCCAGGCCTCCACTGAAAATAGGCTCTTACTGGTCCAGTGATCTATCCTGGTAAATTAATGCCAATAAATAAAATAAATAAGTAGCATTTTTATTTAAACTGGATAGCAGGAAGACATGGCCAGTGCTTTGTACTTTAAAAGCTGATTACATCCAAACATTATTATCATACTTAATGACTGTGGCCTTTTGTTTTGCACATGTAACAATGATGGAAAATAATGGATCAAAGCAGGGAAAGGATAACTTCAGCCATGAGAAAAATTGTATCTGCATGACAGGATTAAGTATGTATGGGAAACTTCTTTTTGGCAAGTGGGGGGGGGGGGTCCCAGACAAGCTAAGAGGAACAAGGTCTGGAACCATGTAGTTGCTGACATTAATGCAGTGTATCGCAGAAATCAAGCATTGGCGTAGTGCAAGAAATGGGCAAATTACTTGGTAGCACATGCTAGAAGTAAGGCCAGGCAGAATACAATTTCTCATACCACTATGCGTGGGCAGCTCTGAATCTTAGCACCAGATAAGGGATAACATCCCTCCATCTAAGGGGATAACTATGACACAGAAGATGGTGTAACAGGAATAATTAGAGTTGGTGTAGACACTGCTGCATATTAGCAATGTCTGCATCAGCAGAAACACTCATCTTCCCATGAAGGTTGATTAAATTCAGTAATATATATCTATATAGAGGATGAAATGCTGACAAGGAATGACCTCATTTAATATGCCACAATTAAGTATTATTAGGTGAACCTTGTATATCAGCACAGAATAGAATTGAGGGCAGTGTGCATGGTAAGTGTCCCACTTACCCCCCTTGTAAGCATACATTAATGTTTGTTATTCCATTATTATTGTTTTCAAATAATATTTTACGTGGTCAGCATCAGAAACAAACAGTTTAACTATACCAGTAAATTTGGTTTCTGTCTGCAGCAGAATGGGCATTGCTACTGCTGCTGCTGATGATGATGAAGATGACATAGTTATATTTATGTGGCAACTTGAGAAAAGTGGCAGGGGGTCCACAAATTTAGCAGTGAGAACTCTCAGCCCCCGGTTTGTTAAGGACTGTGCAGAAAGTGACAGTGCATCACAAAGTCAAGCACAAGTTGACATGCTTATACAGGAGGAACACTTTTGCACTTCTATGCCAGTATCTCTAAACTCAGAGGAACACTCTGAGAATGATGGCAGGCATTCAGTGGAAACAGTGTCTACCATTACAAAGGGAGAAACATCTGACAACTACCACAAGAAACACATAAAGCACCGACTGCCAAACGGGAAATTTGCTGTGACATTCTTAGGGCTTAGAGCAGAGAGCCACAGAGAGTCAGCTGGAAATGGTCAGAGTCCTCTGGGGTATGTGTGATGATTTCCACTACCACTTGGAAATGGCACAGAGTAGGGATAATGCCATGATCACACTGATGTGTAGTATGATGGCACACCAGGCATTAGGGGCCACCACCACCTGTACACTAGATCATACCAGAGTCAAATTGGAGTCAGTCTTGCAAGGGGCAAAGGATGGGGTACTGTCCAGGCAAGTGGAAAGAGATCACATGATAATGCCAATGATTCTCATGAAAGTAATGCAAGTAGTCAAGGTGAACAAGCATAGCATATTTCATGCAGGCCAGGTTAGAATTCACCTACACATAGAAGGCACTCACATTCGAGGTCACAATCATAGTCAAGCAGCAGATAAGTGTCAACAGAATCATCTGCATCAAATAGATTATGACATAGGAGCAACTCATCTTACAGTTCTCATAGTAGTCCCTATTCAAAATCACTTGCATCATCACATAGCCAATCTATAGGAGATGAGTATGACTCATTTGATCTTGAATTACTGTAAATCAGCTTCAGAGACAAAAATGTATGTTCAGTTGTAATGGGGGGACCAAGTTTACAAATATACACATTTCATCCCTGGAAAACTAGTATGTATACCACAATTAAAGGTAGAATAAAATCACTACTACATGGATTACCATTCCTACAGCTGTCAGTTACCTATAACATAAAAGTAGTAATGCGCACATTTGTTTCTGAGAAATATATAATAAGCAAGTGACAGGTTAAAATGTGTATTCTGCCATGTAAACTTACACTGCTGCCACTTCACCCTGTCCGCTGCACAAATGATGACAGTTTTTTGTATGTTTCTGAAGTCAGAAATTATTGTGCATGACGCCATAAAATTAATCTGATGTACAGTGCCAAAGAATAATCTAAGAAACAATGACATAATGTAAACAAAGTAGTATAAGATTGTTTCACTGAATTTGCAATTCATTGACTCATGACGTATTTCACTGTTGACAATATTCATTACTTGTATACTTAAGTAAGCAGTGCAGAAGTACTTATTTATCAAAGCAGACAAGAAAGTGATTTATTTTTTATATGGTGCCTTACAACATCATTGAACAGGGGTCAAACATGACTTTAAGTAACAATAATAAGAGTAACTTTTCTAAAAACTAATAAAAAAATAAAATGAGAGAGAATGTCAGATGAACAGTGACAGCAGACTATGCACCACACTGCATACCCCATTGATATCACTACATGTATCAATTAAACTCTAGGTGTTTACAGCAATAAGGGAAACACTAATCTGAATGTCATGATCCATAGTTGTGAACTAGTTGCCAACTCTTTACCTGAGCAGCCACATGCCATGGACATGCTTGCCACACTGAGTCCCTTACTACTGCTATCAGCTGGTCATCATTAGTTGTAATTGGAATGGGACTGGGAGCTACAGTGACAACACAGACCACTTTACCACCAGACTTGTGCATGAACATATTATGCAGAATGCAACAAATAGTAAGTATCCCATATGTAATAACTGGGTAATACCAAAGAGCACCCCAAGTCTCATTCAGTCACCTGAAACAGCTCTTGAGAAGGTCAAAAACTCTCTCAATGACAATACAGGTCTGGGACAGTGATATGTTATACATGTTCTCTGGTGTTCCGAGACATGGCTCCAGTGCATATCTAGCATCATCTGAAAATAAAGAGAGAAAAGGGAGAGAGGTAAAACAGCAACAAAAAACAGTTTTCAGCAATACATTTAAATACGAATAATTATTTAAATACAGTATAAAGACACATATATTTTTCCACTTAACAAAAAGATGACCACTGTGCATCTTATCATGCAGGAGGAGGTGGTTGAGTGAGCTAGTGTGATAAATAAGGGAATCATGTGCACTGCCAGAATGCTGGGTGGAGATGTTAGTGATGCACCTTTCTTCATCACACACTACCTGGTAATTGATGGAATGGTTACCCTTCTTATTGTGGTAGTACTCCTCCTGTGAACCAGAAGGGGCCCTAATTGTCATGTGAGTACAACCAATCACAGAGAGTACCTCAGGGGAAATGTGACAATGTATAAAAGACATGCTTAGTTCTATCTTGGTTCTGAGGTGACACCAAGAAATAAATATGCACATGTGCAAGGAGTGCATCCAGGAAATGCTGCAGTATCCTCAGTGCAGAAGCCTGTGAGATCCCCAGTGTGTCTTCAATCTCTATATGAAGGTCCCAGTAGCAAGTATAGTGAGGGTTATATATACTTTGGTATAGACAGGGATAGATAGTCTATGTATTCTTCCCCATGGGGGTCAAACATATCCACTAAGGCCCTACAATGGCCCTGTACACTTTGAAGTTATTAAAGATCTCCTGATTGTCAAAGTTATGAGTTATTTGTAAATATGTTTGACCTCTTGGCTGGTGAGTACCACTGGGTGCAAATTGATTGGCCCCGCCAAGTTAAGTAACTCAAAAAGTGACAGCATTTTTGCTGATTTCAAATCCAGTAGGTTTACTCAGGTTTCTCTTTATACAGCACATCTGCAACCAGTACAGAAAAATGCAAAAATTTGACTGTGAACCACAAGTGGTGTACCACATACTTCATTAGCGTATGAAGGTTTATATTACTCCTCATTTCCATCGTTAACACGTTTGCATAGGTACATTCAAGTTCATCAGACATTTGCATAATTGATCTATGTGAATCACAGCTCAACTGCACTAGTCTGCAAACATCTCAAATGGCCTATGGGGATTATCATAACTGACTATGAATACTGGCCTTAATAATGAATTACTCCACCAATACAGTAATATTTTATCTTTATGAACTTTATTCTTAGCTGCTTGTTCCACTGCTGTGCATAAAATAGTTTCCAAAATTGAATAACCACAATCAATTTTTTCCATCATCTCCATTTTCTTCCATGTAGTCTTTATCAAATCTTCCTTAACCACAGTATAATCAATTTTTCCATAATTATATTGTTTTCTTAGTTTACATACATGAAAACCTATTTTCCAAACAGAAATTTATCGAATTGTTATCAGACCTACCCAATGGTGTGCCATTGTTTACAGTGGAAATAAGTCCACTTTGATTAGTCAAAACTAAATCTAATATTTTATCATTATGTGTATGGGTAATTTCAATTTGTTTTAAATCATGAAAAGTTAACATATTCATGAAAGTTTGAGAGAAATGACCATTATAAGTAAGGTTGATAATCAATAACAAACAACTAACCATACCTTATACTTATTTTCAAATAGGTCAGTAACAAATGTTTTCATTTTACTATCAACCTGATATTAAATTTGAAGAAATTAAATCTTGAATCATAACAAGTATTTCTCCACCTCTTAAATTACTTATCTCAGGCATTCATATTCATGATAGTCTGGAAAACATATTTGTTGAATTCCAGGCCTTGACGATTATATTGACTTATAGTCTTCATTAAGTGATTCACACACTTAGTTCACCATACTTAATTCCAAATTCTTTGGGCATTGCAAAAGTACCATCTTACAGGGTAATAAGATCTTCTTGTTGTGATTCAATCCCTTTTCTCAACTTTAAAAAAGATCTAATAATTTCTCAGATGTTTCCAAGAATGTATCCACTTCCATTATAACTTAAATGAAAATTAACTTTAGCATACATTATCTGGTCAAAAATGCAGTCTTCCCAGTATGTGATATGTTTCACACTATAAACTGTACATAATTGCCTAAGGCAGAAATTACATTCCTGGTCCTTTGTATATAAATAATCATTCCATCATAAAGAGGATGTTATTTCATCCAATACTACATTGATTAATTTAAATTCCATATATTCCAAGACATTCAAAATAGCCTTTATTGTATGACGTAATGGCATATTGTTAACATCATTGGTACCAGCATGCATCAATACTGTCTTGTATTTTACCTACCCTAATAACATTTTGGTTAATAACAAAACCAGATGTGCTAATTGTAATTCTGAAAGAGGTTGTTCTGTCTCTATCTAATTAATTATTATCCACCTTTTCCTTTTCACAATTCATACATTTCTCCAGGTGGGTATTACTTATACAAAGTGATTTATTATCTTTAAAATATGAACTTCCTATAGCTCATCTTTTTAACTTTCCATCCCTGGGTTGTCTTTTGGCAACATGAATATGACAATTACAAGTTCTCTGCACAAGAATATCACCTGGCAGGCTTGTCCCTCTTTTGTTCCCCCTCTGCGGATGGATGTTCATTTCAATGAGCTGGGAAATGAAAGTGAATGGTTGGATGCTGCTTGATAAATAAAAGTAAGTGAGCAGAGGTAAGGATGCTGCTTACTTGGTTGGATATTTAATTCAATAAATGGGAAATGAAAGTGATTGAGGGGACGCTGCTTGATAAGTAAAATAAGCGAGCGGAGGTAAGGATGTTGCTTATTTGGTTGGATGCTTAATTCAATAAGTGGGAAATGAAAGTGAGCAGTGGGGCGTTGCTGAATAAGTAAAATAAGTGAGCAGCGGTAAGGATGTTGCTTATTTGGTCATGGTGAACGAGGTCATGCTGCCCTAGTTAACAGTTATATGGATGTTTATACTGTGATTAATAAGTTAAAATATTGGTTGGGTAATAAAGTTATGTTTATAGAATTTTATTAAAGGTCATTAAATGTCATTTGGTGTGATGTGTGTTTATTGAAGGGGACCGACACAAGGAGTATTGTCGGAGCTTTCTGTGAGACATACCCAGTTTCTCAAAGTGAGATTTAAAAGGTATATTGAAAACTGCCAAATGTAATTGTTTACAAGATGATATTACTCCATAACTTTTATTTTATTTATTTATTTATTTATTTACATTTTTGACTGGGAGTGTCTGACTGGACATAGGTCCATTTTCAGTGGAGGCCCGGGGAGAAAAGCTCCACAGTTAAAATATACAGACAGTAGTTACATTGGATTTACATAGCATTTAACAATTTGATTAACATAGCAATTAACAATTACAAACATAGTTACAGATGAAGAACATAGTACATCAGTAGACAACTAGAATCCTTATCTGCGAAGTACATAACAGACATTAACAATTGTTACAATAAGAAGTTCCTGCTGTATAATAAATAGTAGGCTTATGAGCATCCGAGCTTGCTATAATCAAGGTAGTTAATGGTGGAAAGAAAGGTAGTGGGTGGATGGGGTGGGTGATATTAGAGTGGGAGTTGCAAGGGCATAGCCAGCATGTTTTTAGGTACGCTTTTAGTAAAGTTTTGAAGTGGGTCCATGATGGTACGGAGGTAATTATGGGTGGGAGGGAGTTCCATAATTTGGCTATGGCACAAGAGAATAGTGCTTCACCAGCAGAGTTATTGGCTTTAATGATCTGCAAGTGATTTTTGTTGCTGGATCTTAGTGGTCTGGTGGTGCGATAGCTTTGGAGTAGATGCTGGAGGGATGGGACATTTAGTGGATGGTTTACTAGTTTGTGGGCAAATGTGAGTTGATACCACTGACGGAGGTGAGGGAGTTCAAGCCAGCCCAGTTCAACAAGTGAGAGACAGTGGTGACTATGGTAAGATGCCCCTGTAGCGAATTTGGTGATTTTGTTGTAGCAGGTCTCTAGCTTGTTTAGATCGCAATGCCTTAGGTTGGTATATAATGGAGATGCATTGAAATCTTTGTTGCTTTGGTAAGAAGTTATTTCTGTATAATGCTCCTAGTATTTTGTGGACTTTTTTTATGGTCATGGATATGTAAGTGTCAAATTGTAGTTTATTGCTATTTCCACTCCTAGCAAGTTGGTGTGTTCTGTTGGGTGTATAGTGGTGTTGTCTTTTGCTGTGATGTTAAAGTGAGAGTTGTTTTGAGTATGTTTGGTGGGTTGGAAGATGAGTAGTTTAGTTTTGTTTGGGTTGAGTATTAATTGGGCAATGGATAACCAAGTTTCAATAGAGGAAAAGGCTTCCTGTGTGACTTTTTGCAGTTTGGGTAGGGACTGGGCTGAGCAGATGATGGTTGAGTCATCTGCGTATTGTATGTGTGCCATGTTTGGTGGCAGAGGCTAGATTATTGGTGAAAATAGAGAAGAGTAGGGGTCCAAGGATGGATCCTTGGGGAACCCCTATAGAGACAGGTAGTTGGGGAGATATGTCATTCCACCATACAACAGATTGTTGGCGGTCAGACAGGTAACTCTGAAACCAATTTGTGACTGATTGAGAGAAATATAGGTTATTGAGGACAGAGATGAGTTGTTTGTATGGGACCATGTCAAATGCTTTAGATAGGTCTAGGAAAGTAGTAGAGGAGAGATAGCCATTGTTGCTATGCTGAAGGATAGTGTTAGTAAAGGAGAGTAAGGCAGTGGCGATACTATGGTTTGGTCGGAAACCATGCTGAGTATTGGAAAGGAGGTTGTTAGTAAGGAGGTAGTCTGAGACCTGAGAATGAATGCATCCCGCTAGCATTTTGGAGAGTGGAGAGAGAATAGCTATGGAACGGTAATGGGTTAGTACTGTGGAGGGGCTGCCTTTGTGGAGGGGAATTATATGTGATACTTTCCATAGTGTCGGAATGTAACTTTCTGACAGAGATCGGTTAACCAAGATGGATACTGGGTAGGCCAGAGCATCAGCTGCAATTTGTAGGTATTCACTTGGAAGGTTGTCTGCTGCTAATTTGGTGGGCTTAAGTTTAGTTAAGAGTTTTTTTATGTTGTAGGTAGGTACAGGAGAAAAAGAGAAGGCAGTGGGGAGATTATTAGTTGAAAGTGTGGGTTGGAGGGGGGGTTGTGTTGTTTAGCTAGTGATAGTATGGTATGTGTGAAGTGTGTGTTGAATGAGGTCGCAATATTTTCGGAGGAGTCAGGGATGTTAGGAGTAGGGGTACTGACTTTACCTGGGTAGAGGATGGAGTTTATGGAGGACAAGAATTGTTTGTGGCTGTATTGGGAGGAGTCTAGGGCAGACTGTTAGTATTATATTATAATTTGTCCTGTTTTATTAGCTTTTTGACTCTATTGCATAATTCTAGGAATTTCTGTCTAGTTGAGGGGGTTTTGGTTTTGCGCTAGTGCTCCCAGGCTTTATCCCTGTTTTTCATTTCTGACTTAGTGGTTTTCTGTAGCCATGGGGAGGGTTGTGCTTTGGTTCTGGAAAGTCTTATGGGGGCATGGTAATTAAGGATGCTCAGGAAGGTAGTATTAAAAAATTCTACTGCGTCATCAAGATGTCATCAATAACTTCCTTAGTTATTTCTACTTCCTCTTCTCCTGAAATAAGCCTAATAGCAGAAATCTGTCAGATGAAGAGTTTAAAGTGTACCTGTAACCCTTATCCTCTAAAAAATTGTTACATTTTTCTTTATTATTTTCTCTTTCTCTCTTCTTAGTAACATATATTTATATCCATATCTATATACCTATACATATATATATATATATATATATATATATATATATATATATATATATATATATATATATATATATATATATATATATGTCTACTGTATAAGACCTAAAATCCACTTGTTTGAAAATGAACAGTAGACCCTCGGTTACGCAGAAGTGAAAGTGTACTTCCGCAAAGCATAGTTCAACGAACCGTTCAGGGAAACTGAAGCACCAAGGTACACTACAGTGGGGAATAGGGAATTACATGTTCCCCACTGTAGTGCGATCTCGGAGTTGGTATATTTAAGGGGGGGGGGGTGTAATGTTATAAAGTGTTTTCTGTTTTTTTTTTTTCATTTTTTTACTGGTTTGTTGAAATGAGTTTTGCGAAAGTGTACTTTCGAATGAGTGCACTTTCGCGTAACTGAATGGTCTACTGCTCTTTTTCGAAAAAGTATTCAATTAAAAGCAGTAGACTCATGTGTGTGTGTGTGTGTGTGTGTGTGTGTGTGTATATATATATATATATATATATATATATATATATATATATGAGAGAGGAGAGAGAGAGAGAGAGAGAGATAGAGAGAGAGAGAGAGAGAGAGAGAGAGAGAGAGAGAGAGAGAGAAGAGCATTCATCATATAGTGTGGATTTTTTCATGTCCCTATCTGACACTGATATCTGTTCTCTTTTTTAAAGACATTGTATAATGTATTAAATATTAGTATGTTAGTTCCTGGAACAAATCAATAAATGCTACAGGATTTATTTCTACTTATGGGTTAATGGTTGGTTATACTGCTTTGTTAGTGAAGAAAACTGATAATTATAGACAAGTGTAGCAGTTTAATTTATATGAATATTTTTGTTACCTAAACAGAGATGGGTGTCTTATATGAAAACAAGGTCCACCCACATTATCTTGAATTAAAGGACAAAAGTATGATAGTCTTCAAATAATTTTCATACGAGATATTATGGTATCATCCCTAAAGTCATTTATAAAGGTGAGATCATTGACAATAGGAAAGAAAACACAAAACACAATGTGCTATTTCTTTATTGTCAGTATATTTTCATAATTAAGGTGTTTTGTCAAGGTATGGGGGCACTTACTTCCTTTCTTGCTGGAAAGAACCATAATAATTAAAAAGTAAAAACATCATGAACATTCAGAACCCATGTAGCTGAAACACTTGATATCCTTAAGGAGCCATTTGCATATACCCCATGGGCCTCCAGTACAGGACATTTAAGGTATCACACAGTGAAAACTCCAGCTTGGATGGGTTTTTCTTGCAGATTATACTGAATGGTTTGTCTGTGTGACCTTTTTACCCTTTGGTTTGAATGTTAGTTTGGATATTTTGCAGGCCCTTTAATGTTTCGGGGCATCAGCTGGCTTTAAAGACCCTGTGTTTCTGAAGTATAGCCAAACTATCCATTCATGCTGTGCCAATGATGTCAATAAGAAGAAGTGTGCATGCCACAGGTAGTGGAGTTTGGATTTAATAGCCTGAATGTAACCATCAAGACATAAAAAGTCATGAGCATTCAGAAGTCATGTAGCTGAAACATTTAATGTCCTTAAAGGGTCATTTGCTTATATCCCATGGGCCACCATTATGGGAGGTTTAAAGTACTACAAAGTGGAAACTCTACTTTGGTTGGGTTTTTCTTACAGTTTTTACAGAATGTTTTGTCTGTGAGACCTTTCTACACTTTGTTTAATACACACACACACACACACACACACACACACACACACACACACACACACACACACACACACACACACACACACTAGTTTGTATTTATTAAGTCTTCAGATGTCTCACTACAAGTCAGCACATCTTTGCACAGGTCCCATGGCTAACACTTTTGATGCCCTTACATTCACCGCTGCAGTATTCATCATGTATGGGATTCCCTGACAGGAAAGCCAGATGTCCAGCTAGTCTACCAAAACTTACCATTGTTTTTAGGTACCATGAATGTCACCCAAATTCTCCTCGGGTAGCATAGGGCATAAGAGTGATGTTCAGGCATACAATCCTCAGAACTTCTTTGCAGCCAATCTGAATGCTGTTTCTAGCTGTTGGTCTGTTTGCTTACATCCATTTTCTGCCATATTTACTGCATTTTTGTATTCTGGTGATTATTCCTGTTTGCTGATGTCCTTACAATTGGAGATAAGTACCAAGTTGGTGTTTGTTCTTTTTCTTGAATTGTTTTGTGCTTTTTGGGGTTAATGTCAACCAGGAAGGGTAAATGTCAGTGTGAGAGACAGATTTCCCATAAAGGCTGCCTTGATAAATGCCTTTTCTGTCCAGGAGTATCTCACAACCATACATCTTGTTTGATTTGTCAGGAGTTAATCCTGAAAATCCTTTAAAGTAGGCTTTCTTTTCTTTCACTGTATCTGAGAACCACCGTCTTAAGCTTATTGCTAAAGATACAATGAAAGGAATTTCCCACCCTGAGGGTCAGCCATCTGGGAAGAAGAAGGTGAAAAAGGTAAGACTGGAATCTTCCACTGTACAGCCTATGCCAGTTGTTTCTTCCGAGGCTTTTACAAACCCGGAGACTTGCTTGGCTGTGTTGTCAGATTTCTCTGCCAAGACCAGGTTGGAGGCCGGTGAGGATCTGGTGGGCAGCATGCCCCACGAGGCTTTGCAGGCATATATTTCAGATGTTCATGGGGAACCACAGTTGATTGCTTCCAAGGGGTAAAGGGGGGGGGGGTTATCAGATTCTGATTTACTATCAGTAGAATAAAATGTACAATGGTGAATTGACATATTACCAAAACGAAAATGTGAAAATCAAAATATTGAAGGGAAAAAAAAGTCAAATGAAATGACTGTAAATGTCGAATTTGACATTTTTGAACAGTTACCACACTTCCTGTAACAGCAGTACTGTGCATTGCACAGCAAAGACTGTGTTTGCAGGGGAGCAAGCCCCCCTTCTCCCCCCATGTAGGGGGCTGCACCCCCCACACACCCTGCTACTTATATATACAAACTCTGGGATCACACTATAGTAAGGGAATGGGTACATTTTCCGATCCCACTATAATGCACAACAATGTCAAAATTCACAACAGGGAATTCTGTATTGCATTCGCTGTTGTAAGGTTCGACATTGTGACATTCATGTTTTATTTGTGCGAAACTGCAGTTTCGCACAAATGTCAAGTGTGATCGACAAACTGATAGTAAACCGCAGATTCTTCTTAGAGAAGAAATTCATATTACAGTTGTCGAATGCCATCCTGAGTCAGAGCCCTCTCAGTTTTCTAGGGAGGATGTTCCCTTAAAAGAGAAACAGAAATTTAAACATGTTTCTTATGCTCCTAGGGATCAACAAAGAGAGGGGCAGGCCTTTACTCAGGGGTTATTTAATGCTTTACTATCATTATGGCTTCCTCAAGGGATTTCAGTTTCTGCTCCTCCTTGGTCCTCTTTTCCACTTAAAACACCAAGAGAACGTAACCCTTCTGAGGAAGAGTTGGATTCTGATGAAGAATCCCTTACTTATTCTACTCAGATTCCTTCTCCTTTGGACTATGGGTCAGAGGAGGAGGAATATAATAGTCCTAATACTACTTCTGAGGAAATTTTCTTTCTGAACACAATCTCTAGGATGATGGATTTTTTTAAATGGGATTGTGCTCAGGTCTTTGATATCCATAAGAGGTACTATTAGTTTCTGCAGATGGAATATCCTAAACCTGTGGCTATTCCTCCTGTTTTGGTTGCTTTACTGGATGTTTTCTTCCAATGCCTGTAAAGCACCTGAGTGTCTGCCCCCTGCACCCAAGAAGCCTGATAGGTTTTATATGGTGCCTGAGGATTGCAATT
Organism: Protopterus annectens; assembly: GCF_019279795.1. Taxonomy (NCBI): domain Eukaryota; kingdom Metazoa; phylum Chordata; order Ceratodontiformes; family Protopteridae; genus Protopterus; species Protopterus annectens. The sequence continues at coordinate 1,822,549,647 of NC_056739.1, forward strand.
TTTTGTTCAAATGCCCTGCTGCTGACCCCTCTGTGGTGTCTGTAGCCTCTGATAAGCTGTCTCAATCGATTGCTTCGTCCAAGTTACTACCTTCTGACAAGGACAGCAGAACCATGGACAGACTGGGTAAGAAGGTTTATACTTCTGCTACCCTATCTTTTAGGGCAATTAATTATCAGACCCATATGTCTAAGTATGTGTTGGCTCTTCTTTCTCAGGATTGTCAGCTTTTTTCTGATCTTCCAGACCATGAGAATAAATCTTCTGCTCTTTCCTTGCTAGGAACTCTCAAGTAGTTTGTCATTCTATCAACTGCAGTTATGTTATAGCAGATGCCTCTTCTAGGGCTGCTACTTTTGGTTCAGTGATGAGGAGGTATTCTTGGCTTAGGCTTCAACCTTTACCTGATGATATTAAGGCTAAGGTAATGTATACTCCTCTGGATAATAAACTCTTGTTTGGGGAAGTGGCTGCTGGTTTGTTTAAGTCTCTTGAGGACAAGGGCAAGGCCTTACAGGAGCTTAAACATGTGTTTGTTTCTCCTGTGCCTAAATTTCAGAGAAACTACCCTTCTGAGCCAGCCTTTGTTCATAGGCAATCTCGCCCTTCTGATAAAGGTAAAAAGAGTGGTAAATGGGCTCCTCCTGCTAAAGCCACTCAGACTGCAGGGATTCAGAAGCCTTTCTTTCCTCAAAAACCAGGTGCTGTCTGACTATCCACCTGTTCCCAGCCACTTTCCTCTTTTTCTTCGCCTTTCTCTTTCTCTTCCTATTTGGCTTCAAATCACTCAGGATTCTTGAGTTCTGTCAAATCTTTCATCAGAGGTACTTCATGGTGTGGATATCTCATCCTCCTTTTATGGGCATTTCTCAGCCTCCTTGGGAACAACTTCTTTTTTTCCCAGAGGTATTTCAAGATCTCTTGTCTGAGGGTACTATTCAAGAGGGGGCTGTGTCCTAAAGGGGGATGGGGTTTTATGCAAGAATGTTTCTAGTTCCCAGAAAAGAAGGTACTTAGAGAATGATTCTAGACCTCTCTCATCTAAACACTTTTCTGAAGGTGCCTTCCTTTTGGATGTTGTCCCTCTCTTTCTCCCTCAGGCCTTTCTGGTGTCTCTGGATCTCAAGGATGCTTATCTCCATATTGTAATCCATCCTCTTTTCAGAAAGTTTTTGCTTTTCCCTGTTACTTCCTGGCAATTTCAGCTCTGTGCTTTGACCTTTGGCCTTTCTACTGCCCCAAGGGTGATCACCAAATGCCTCGCTGCTCTGACTGTTTTTTGCAGGCTTCAAGGCATGCAAATATTTTCTTACTTGGATGATCTGATGATTCAGGCATCCTCTCTGGAGGTCCTTCTGCAGAATCTTTGTTTTGCCATTTCTCTTCTTTAGAACCTGGAGTTCACAATAAACTTCAAAAAAGTCTTCTCTAACTCCTTCTCAGGATCTTGTCTTTCAGGATTGCAGGTTTAAGATGTTGCCAATGCTGGCATCTTAGCCTTCTCCAAAGGCCTTAATTCTCATTTCTTACTTTCAATCTCTTCTTCCTCTGGCCTCCATTACAGCTAGTGAGTTTCTGAGAGCTCTGGGTTTCATGGCTCCAACATTCCATTGCTCCCTTTGGCCAAACTCCAGATGAGAAAGTTCCAGTGGTTTCTGAAGTCAGTGTGGCTTTCACATCCTCTAGACTTTATAGTTCCTCTTCTTTCTTGTCTCAAGAAGAAACTTCTCTGGTGGATTTAGCAGTTGTCTCTGAATGCAGGGCTCCTTTTTCATCCCCCTCTTCCCTCTCGGGAGCTAATCACAGATGCTTCAGATGTGGGATGCAGAGCAAATTTGGCTCCATGAAGGTAAATGGAGTGTGGTTGCCTTGTCAGCAGAAAGAGCTCATCAGCATCAAAGAGGTGAGAGCTCTTATGCTGGCTCTTCAGGTCTTTTGTCTTCTTTTCTCTACAGAGTCTCTCAGGGTTTTCACAGACAATACCACATTTTTGTGGTATACAAACTAACAGAGGGGGACGAGATCTTACCTTATTTGCTGTTTGGTACTTCTGGTATGGAATCTTGTTGTCAAGTATCAAGTGATTCTTCGGGCAGTTTATATCCCTTCAGATCAGAACATTGTGGCAGACACTCTGAGCAGGTCCTTCACTCAGTCCTATAAATGGATGCTTCACAGGGATGTGTTTCTGGACATTGTTCACCAGTGGGGTGCTCCTCAAGCAGATCTCTTTGCCTCCCCTCTGAGCAATCAAATCCTCTGTTTTTGTGCCTGACTTCCAGGTTCTCTGGTGTGGAAGGTGGACACCCTCTCATTTTCTTGGAAGGGGATGTTTCTTCATGCATTTCCTCTCCTTCTTTTCATTCCAAAAGTCCTGTTCAAGATTCAACAGGATGCTCCCAAAATCTTGTTGGTGATTCCCTTTTGGCTGCAACAGCACTGGTTCCCTCTACTTCTGCATCCAGCCAAAGATAATCATCACAAGTTACCTCAACAGTGTAGATCTACTCACAAAAGTCAAGGAATTGCTCATCCATCCCCACCTCTCCACACTTCAACTGAAACTGTGGGTGATATGATTTTCATTCCCCATAGACACCTTTTTTTCTGAGGATGTGCTGCAGGTTGTGCATGATGCCACAAAACCTACTACTAGGAAATCCTATTTATCCCAATAGAAGAGGTTTTCTATTTGGTGTCTCTCTCTCTCTCTCTCTCTCTCTCTCTCTAGTAACATGGACCCACTTACTGAGGATGTTCTTTTGGCTCTCTGTTATTTGTGTCAGTTGCTCAGTGCTGGTTTGGCCTATTCTTCCATTAAGGCCCACTTATCAGCTCATTCTGCTTGTCTGCCTTTAACTCCTCTTTTAGTTTCTAGATTTGAGGCAATTTCTGAAAGACGTCCTTAATATTAGATCTCTTTCCTCCCTGGAATCTTAATTTTGTTCTGGAGAAATTGACTCAGCCTCCTTTTCAGCCTGCTATTTCAGCTTCCTTGCAACATTGTTTTTGGAAGACAGTTCTTTAGTTAGCTCTTACTTCTGCCAGATTGGTGCCTGAGTTGCAAGTCCTTATGCCTTGTCTGCCTTAGTTGATATCCCATTAGGACAGGGTGTTCTTGCATACTAATCTTTCTTTTACACCTAAAGTGGTTAATGAGTTGTTACTTAATCAGTCAATTAATTTGTCTACTTTTTTGCCCTTTCTGCAATCTGACAGTGAGAGGGTGCTGCATACTTTGGACATGCATAGACAGCTCAGGTTTTATTTGGATAAGTCTAAAGATATCAGAAAATTTGATCAGTTTTTTTGTTTACTTTCACCTTAGGTCTTTAGAATTAGCTGTTTCCAAGCAAACTATTTCTACTTGGATTTCAAAGGCTATTTCTTTTTGTTACACTTTTCATGGCGAGAGCCTTCTTTCTTCTGTAAAGGCTCATTCTACTAGATCTGTGGCTTCTTCTGGTGCCTTTTTAAGGGCTTAGAATGGATTCTATTCTTGAAGCAGCTACCTGGACTTCAGTGCATAAATTTACCAAACACTACAAGTTGGATGGTATCTCCAGAGCTAGAGCTGATTTTACTAGTGCCATTTGTCATGGCTTCTTAGAGGGCTCTACTGCTGCTTCCTCTTCCCATGCATGATAAATACTGCAGTGGTGAATGTAAGGACATAGTACAGTTGTGTAAAATCTTACCATGACAGTAGATGTCTTTGCCTTTACTGCTGCAGTATTCACTCCCTCCCTCCATCCCCCTAGTCTTTTTCCTTCCTGAATGTTCAGGTTCTCTTTGGTTTTCCTTGGACTGGTGCTCTTACTGGGGCAATCAGTTCTGAGGATGGTATGTCTGAATGTCACTTTTATGCCCTACTCTACACGATGACTGTTTGGGTGGCATTCAGCATACCTTAAAACAATGGTAGACTTTGGTAGACTGGATGGGCATGAGGTTTCCATGGCAAGAAATCCTATACATGATGAATACTGCATCGGTGGCATCTCATGTTATGGTAAGATTTTACACAACTGTACTTCCTCTGCTACAGTCCATCATCATCATGTTCCATAATCATCTATTTCTGCAGCAAGCAGATGACTAACCATAAATTCACCCCAGGGGTTCCATCTGTGTCCCTCTTGGAGAGGGACAATTCTTGCTGATCATTGAAATAAGAGTAGAACTTGGCTAGGCTTGTAAGGGTCCTAGGGCCATTAGCCTAGTAACTTCCTATGATCCTATGATCCTATGAAGTAGTCTACTAGCAAAGGTGACATTGTTGAGAATGCATTAAAAATATCCTCATCCAGACATTCTCTGTCACCTGGCTGTCTTTACCTACTACCAACACAACTGCCTTCTCTGATAAGATAAGATAAGATAACATATTGTTGTCTAAATGTACAACAATATACATCCCTTTATTCTTGGGGTCAGTCACGATCACATCAGTCCATGTATTATTATGTACAATGCTAGAAGCCTTTTACCTGAAATCTGTCTCTCTTTCTCTCCACTCGTATTCACTTTGGTAATTTCCTGTCCAGTTAGTCACCATTCCTGTGCCACTAGGTGTGCTAGCTCTTCTAAGTTCTTGGTCCTGCTCTTAAACCTCCCATGTTCAAGTTTAAAAGTTACACCACATCTGAACAGCTGCAGGCTTTGTGTTGGTTGCCTCAATTCCTTTGTGGCATCTGTTCCCATTCCCATCAATCGAGATCTTTATATAAGACTTCTACAGTAGTGTGCCCCTTTCACTACTGGTCACAACACTGGACTTACTCATACCATTAGGTTAAGCAGTCATTCCTGCCCACTTTTAACCTAGTTTCTTCCTGGTGTCTTCTTCAGTATGACCTCCTCTTTATGAATGATCACTGATGCCCACAACCACCCTCAGCATGATATTCAGATCATATATCTTGTCTGTGTATCACTGTATAGTATAAATCAAAAAGGTGTCATTGTGATACATACTACAAACCTTCCCACAGCAATAGTGCCTTTGAAGGTAAGGTTGTAAGCCTCTAATCCATTCACTTACTTCCTCAGATGGTCTTTGCCCTAAAGCTTCAGATGAGTGCCAAAAAATATAATGTAGCCCCAAGCAGTTGTGCACAATTTGTAAAGATGACAGATATGTGTTGTTGTTGGTTGACTACATTGTCAATATGTGGTGTAACATGGTAGTCTGGCAGTAGTCTCAGCTCCTTACAACTGTCATGGTGCTCAGTTCTGACCTCTCAGTGTCTGTGTGCACTTTCTTCTTGTTGAATAGTTACATTAAATTGTCAGTCTACATGTCATATTTTTTCTTGCTCTTGTGGATCAGATCATGGCTGAAAAGCATCTGAGGACCAGTTCACTTACTAGAATAACAAAAAAAATGATTTAAATGAAGTTAAATCTCTTACTACAAGTGTTTTAGTTTGGTTTTGGATATAAGAAATTATTGTGGATTACAGAGAAATGCACAATCCTTTACAGGCACCTGTACAGTGCTTTTATACTTACTGCTCAAGCAACACTAATGCAGCAGTGCTGAATTACTGGCTTTGTATAGCTATGGATTTATGTATTCATAAGATTCTGTAGGCATATTTTGATATACATTTCTGTCACAGCATGCAGTATGCATATGCTCATATGAGTATGTATACATGCATACACATCTCCGCACATATGCATGTCAGTGTGCGTGCATACACACACACACACACACACACACACACACACACACACACACACACACACACACACACACACACACACACACAATATTCTATTTTCTGGTGTAGACAGCATCACAATCTGAAATACAGCATGGGTCTCCTGTTGTCCAACTGGGCTTGACCTCGAGGATCACCTTGGAGCCAATCATGCACTCAACAAATGAAAGAAAACATGAGATATGCCCATTTTGATGAGAACTAGTATAGCTTTTCAGCCATCGATCTATTCGTCTAACTTACAGTAGCTGTTATAAATGATGGCTTTTTATTCTAGCACAAAGAATTTTCCTGGCATTCTGTCAAATCTTTCTTCTACCTTTTCAGACCCGAGAGCCCCTTCTGATGTGTTTGGAATCGTGAGCCAAGTGTGCAAGGTGCCAAAGGCCAGCAATTTGCTGGTTACATCTTTTTTTTCAGAATTGCTGATATTTTGCTATTATTTGGCCACTTTGCAGCAGCTCCCTGTCCTGCCCTGCCTTTACTGAAATTGTTTTGGAGTCCAGCCCAGAGCATGTCATTTGAAAACATTGCAGTCACATTTTCTAAAAGAGTTGTTCCAGCCACTACCTCACATTTTTCACATGAAAAACCTCAGAAGACCACTTTTCATGGCTCATCAACAATTACAAAGAGAGAATGGAAAATTTAAAGAATTTGCTTGGACAAATTTATGACTGTTCCTTGAAATTATTATGATGCTTCAGAGAGACAATATAGTTTGAATAACATAACATCTTGTCAGTGCTAAGCATTAAACATTTTTAAATATATCAGTGTTCTTTAATAAACGCTTTTCCAGCTGATTATTCTTAGTGTTTCAATTTCTTCATAGCCTTTAGCAGATTCCCTTTTTTCTATGTTTTAAGTAAATGTGTATAAATTCCCTTTGATATTCATTAATAAACTTTTCGAAAAATAAGATTTCTTGAAAAAAAAAACATTTTCAGTTAGTTTTCTGTGTTTCTTTATATTTAGCGAACAGGTGTAAAACTACCATCTGCCACTTGTGAATTGGCTGTTCAGTTTGATTATAGCCACATCACTGGCGGATTAGTAGCCCTGCTAAAAATGCAGCCTCTTTTAATTTTGTTCTTCTAATCACTGTGATGCTTTTCATGAAAGCAGATTTTATGGATCCTGCTTAAGAAAATGATAGGAAAACTATAAACATTGATTTTAAAGAGCAAACCAAGAGACTCACAGAAGAATTAGCTTCAATTTATTCCTCTGTTTTAATATGACCAGTCCAGTACCACAACAAACATATTTATGGAGAGGAATTTTAATGCCAGGATAATCAAGACAGTTCTGGAGGGGTGAGCATCACTTATATTTCATTGTCTTCTTAAGCAGGTACAGTCAACTTTTGGAGAAAGATTTATTCCTTTCAATTCCAGTGTTCAAAAAATGATCATGCCCACTAACTTTTAAGTAACTAAATTAATGAATAAATAAATAGAAAAATAGATTAACTTTATCATATGTCACTAAGGTGGCATGCTGTCTAAATTACTCATTTGTAAGTGTGGATTTCATGGTTAATGCTGTGCTCTACAGTCCTGTTCAGGCTAATGGTGACATCCACAAAGTGCAACTGCATCCCATGTGTCTGTAGAGCAGGATTGTATGATGGGATTACTAAGGCTTACAGACTGTCTGTAGGTGTTATGGTGACAGCACTGGATTCATATACTGTGATCACTGGTACACATTATCAATGTGTGAGCTCCAAGTGGTTACATGCTCCATCTGCATCATTACACAAGCATGTGTTCTGAACATGAATCATGTCATATTGTTGCTTTTAGCAGTACTGCATGCAGTGAGATTAGTTATTCTCACATCAATGAATGAGGTTCACCTGATAGCATGAATCACTAGCATCACTGTGCAAGCATATGGTCTGAACATGAGTCATGTCACATTGCAGATTTTCTACAATAGCAGTACTGCATGCAGACAGTGACGTTAGTTGTTCTCACATTAGTGAATGAGCTTCACCTGATAACATGAACAATCAGCATCTTTATATGCACGTGTACTGAATGTGAGCCATTTTGCATTGCAGCATTTACACAGTGCCATCCCTGATGCACATATGCATTTGCAGAGAGTGGCGTATGTGAGTTTGGAGAAGGTATCTGTTTGGCAGCACATATCTTTGGGTAAATTGTTGGGTCTTTGCAATGTGTTACTGTAGTTCTTTATGTTGTAATGGGAAGGAAGAGAAAACTAACTTCACCAAGGAGAAATCTGATGGGCTGTTGAATACACAATAGTTACACACTAAACGTGCACTCCTTATGAGCAGGGGAGGAAATGCTGCTGATGCTGAGAACCTCAGTACTGAGTGTTTATATTGGCTAAATAACATGAAGGGTGAAAGGCCATGATGTGTGTTTGCCAGAGGAATGTGGAAGTATAGGATTATGGGGAACTATCTCCCTAATGAAGTATCTAGTTGTGATTGCGTGGACCTAATTTGGAACAGAAATAGTCAAGCACCTCTGTCTCATTAATCTTTCTTTATATATTTTTATATTTAACTTTTACTTAAAAATGGTATTTGATAGGTCAAATGGTACTGTATCATAACACACTCTCTGGGATTCATTAAGAATCGTTTCAGTGCCGCATGTTGCCTACATGATGGATGCATGTTAGTGCAATGAGCAGCAGCAGTGCTAACTAAATATTCATGCTGCTCATTGCACCTACATGGATTCAAGCTCATTTCTGTGGCCAGCAATAGGGTTCATAGCCATTGAAAGGTGCTTGCAAGCAGCAGCACACAATGTAAATAAAACAAATTGCATATAGCAGTACTTAGATACAAGCAGGAGCTGCAGCCCACACATACTAAGAACAAGTACAGGGAAACAATACAGAATGAGGGAATGTGAAATGGGGGAATTGTTACACAAAAATGTGATATATTAAGGTAATAATGTTGTAGAGGGGAAATGTTTAAATTATACTCATATCTCTCAGGAAAATGTGATGAAAGTATATAAGAAGCATTACAAATATAAAACTGTCAGGATTGATGAAATGATAATTACTGTGAATAGGAATATCACAGGTATTCACATAAATAATAATGTGCACACTGATAAAGGATGTGCATAGGAACATAAAGCTGCAGTGCAACAAAGGGGAGTGTACATGTGATATAGATGTTAATTAAATGGTTGGCATGAGATGAGAGTTTGCAAAGATAGAAGACACAATATGGGCTGAATGTATAGAATGCAGTCGTAGCATATAAGGATGTATATATAGGGAATTCATGTAGGAAACCTGACTACACTAATGTATTTATCCATCTCACCATGTATGCACAAAAACTAGAGGACCTTACAACTGTAATGTCAGGTAACTCAGTAATGGACATATTTACGCAAAGAAATGACAGTGAAACCAGTAGGAAAGGGGTTCATCACCTATGAGCATGTAATAGACAGACAAGTGTTGTATGTTTATGTAAATGATAGAATACAATCTAATAAAAATTACATACTTAAGTGATCAATGTCAAGACTGATGAAATGACACATCAGGAGTCCAGTTTTCCCATTACTGATTTGCAAACATGTTTGACATGCTAATCTTCCACATGCCAACATCCAATCACAGGGGACAGTAACAGAACAGCAATTCATCAGCTGCAATACAACAGAAAGTGTTGCAACAAAGGACCAGTCTCGTCTACTGATGGTCACCCTGCATTCCATACAGATAGACATGTTTATGGAATCACACATCTGCCAGTAGGTTGTATACTGTGATGGAAACAATGGCAGTATTAAACGCATGTCTAGAGGATGACATGCATTACATGGCATATTTATCTTGTGACTAGGTAATGCATATGAGCAATGAATGACATGAGAAACATTAGCATCATGTCCTTTCAGAATACATGCATGAACAGATATCAGAGAGATGCATAACAATCATGGTTGCCACAGACATACCACTGTATAGATCCTGAAGGAACCAGCACTCAGCAGAAGCTATAATACGTCCTGTTTATTGAGGGTGACTACACACAACAGTAAGAATGAAATAGTACTAAAACAAAACAATTCTCATATCTGCAAACGGATCAAGCGCTTTCATCCACCAACATGTGGACTTCATCAGATGAATACTATACAAGCCGCTATCCAGACCCCTGTATTGACTGCATGTGCCACACCAGATATCAATGGAGGCTGTCACAAATAACTCAACTGAAGGTACATGTATAATATGAACAATCAGATTTAGTCAGAATGCCAGAAATGAGTTATACATAACAGTGAGCATTATGATATGACAGATTCTTTGAAAAGGAAGCTGTTTCCATCATGTAGAGCACACACTTTACCAGAAGTGAACACCAGTTTATCTGTGTAGATATGTCACAGGAACAATCACAGTACTACATTCCCCAAATAAATATTTCAGTGCCATGCGCTCAGAACTTGTGATGTATATAATTGTCCAATATGAAAATGTATAACAATTACTAGATACAATACGCTTCATGTAATGGCAGTGCATTCATATAATGTTGCCCCTTTCAGGAATTCAACAGAAAGTGATGCAACTTTACTGGCTAATGACACCTGGATGAACCACAAGCACCAGAGTGGAGTCTTACAGCTAGTATGACAATTCGCCTATGTTACATTTTTATATCATTGGTATGTGTGGTAAACAATGTCTGAGATGAAAGGGATCATGGAGATCTATCACAATGTCATTGTCAATTAACACATTATCACTACGGTACATGTCAGTCATACATTACAAGATATGGCCTAACAATGCTAACAGATACATGGAATTTGCCCAGAATTAATGTGCCATAGCAGAAATGTCACTATATATGTGATATATGTGGTTACATGAAGGTATTATATCATGTTCTTTCTGCAAGAGTATGCGTGCTTGTGATTGCTGTAATACATCAACAGCAGACAACATGTTGTCTCATTCACCCATGTCAGAGGATTACACTTCCCATATATGTTACATTAGGAACATAGAAGCCAATGTTATCATTTCTTTGAATAAAAGCATTGTTATGTGACAAATTGTCATTGCTCTTAGAAATAGGGATCAACATCTGTAAGTGTACAAAGTCAATGTGCATGACAATAGTGTTAGTGACATGTACAGTCACAAAAACTCTAACACAACATACTCTGATTGGCAATAGATGGATTTCAAATAGCTACCCAAGAGCACTGCCTGAACCACAAGCATGACATGACCATGTTGATTTATAACTGGGACAGTACCCATTTAAATGGTTGACATCGTCAATGTTTATTAGCTGGATGTTTATGCTAAAATGTCTTCAAAGTACACAATAACACTGTACAACTGCATATAATATTTGTTTTTGTAGAATAGTATACACAGCATGATGGTGAAGGACACACCCACAGCTACACTCCAGAAACCTACATTATGAAGTAACATAATGTACAAACCACACTGCTAAAGTCACACAACACAGGAGAATGCATACTCCATATGTGACATACTGCAGCTATGCTAGCAATATCGTGGCCAGAATTTTATTTTCCCTGGTGATACTAGGATTTGCCATAATTTGAAGGATACATACAGGTGGTTTTGAGGGGGCCAATGGTATATGACAGTAATAGCTGTCACACTATTGAAGTAGTGATGCAATTGATCCACCTACCTATTGAATTACACCATCAATACAGCACAGTATCAACAGACAGCACGAACACTGAATACATTTGAAACATAAAGCATCTATGAAGAGATGATACCAGTAGTGTTTTGCCAAGGAGATTTATCTGGTAAAGTTAGTTTTACAACCAATCAGGGCTTGCAAATGTTGCCACTACATGTGTGTAAAACAATCATGACTACTTTGGCAGTCAAGTTGCAGAGGTTAAGCACTGCTGTAATGAAAACTCCTAACTAGCTATTTACACATTATTGAGAACAGTGTCACAGATGCAGGCCCCACAGGAAATGTCTGACATTCAAATAGCTTCAGTTCACTTGCAAGACAATGACCTCAACAGTGTGTTGAACCAGGGGTGAAGGCAGACGATATAACATTGTAATTGTGAGTTCTTCCTGATGCCACATAAAAGACTGACATTTGAAGAATGGAATCAATCTTCCCCTCCAAACTTAACTAATGTTAACATCACTTTCCACCTAAAACCATCAGTTGGCTATCTTTCAACCTATGACTCTGTTATTTTAAGCATTAAAGTACTTTCTTGTGTGTGGTTTGGACACCTGTGACTGCAAGATTTGGATTGCTTCTAATATAATCTGGACCTACAAACTTGATATAAGCACATTTTTTGCACTTGATCTGTTTCACTGATATTTATCACTTCTGTGCTGCATTTATTTATTTTGTTGAATTTTATCACTGTTTTTCAGGTTGCAGATGTTAAAAAAACTCTATCTGTTTGGTACCACTCTTAGGTTGTTTTAACACTATTTTGATATTTCCTAAACTCCTCTGATACTGCAAAAGCTGCTCTGAGTGAGTTTGTCAAATATTTCTAACTTTTGCCAAGTTTTTGTGTGTTGTGAACATTTCTCAGGGTTAGTGAACTTATTTCCAAGGATTCCTGATATTGCAGGAATTCTTACTTCTCTTGCAAAGCATTTGTTACTGCACTTGAGCTCAAAGCCAGCTTGTTTTACATTGGAACGGTTCTTTTGCACTCTAGTGTGAGGAGGGAGCTAAATTCAACCCATCCAAGGTGGGAACTACTGGTTGATAGCTTATTGTGTTTTGATCTGATTGGCCTGAAGGTTTAACCTTATAAAGAGTCTTTCATCCTGCTTGTATAAAAGAAATACATTTTTGTGAAATTGTGCTAATTTATTCAGAGCTTCCTTGTGCCTGACTTGGACACCTGTGACTGCAAGATTTGGATTGCTTCTAAAATCATCTGCACCTACAAAGCTGATAAAAGTATACATTTTGCGCTTGCTCTAACTGTGCCCTGTGCTTGTATATAAGCAAACATATCCAGTTTAAAAATCTCTATAGTAAATGCTTTCCATAGTCTCCTACTGCTCATAGCTGCTCAAACAGTTGCTAGTTTGTGCAGAGGGTGGTACCACTGTAGATCATCTAATAGTATACTAATAAACTCTCTCATTTTGACCTTTAAGTGACTCTCACTTAATTCTTCCCATCTAGAAACTGCATTTCTTTGTCTTTCATAGCATAGGCTAGATTCAGACCTCGCATTTGCGCAGGTTTGAGTTAAGTTTAATGGAGCTGCATCTGCCCTGAAATTCAAGGCATTCACTAAAAAAAAACTTGAAAAATAAGTATATTTGGCTGTTTGTGACTGCGTTTTGCTCTACACTGAAAACTGTTTGGAGTAAGTTCTCTCACATAAAAACAAACTAGACATCAAACAGGTTGTGAGGACACATGCTTCACCTCTCACGCAAACTTCACCTCTCACACAAAATAAGGTCATGACACATAAAACCACATAAGTGGAGGTACTCACTAAAAGCCTACCAAAAGAACAGAGACCTCACAAATGCATACCACCCACACTGACCACTAAGCATAGAGAAGCCAGTACACATATCAACAAACATACCCATGTCTCAACAAATAAGCCCTTAAGACAATACATATCAAATGTCTTGGTCATAGGTCACTCTATTGTTAGACACACAGATGTCTCCCTCAACAGATTGGACAAGGAGAAGGTCATGGTCAGCTGGCTATCAGGTGCCAGGATCCAACAAATCATGCACACAGTCCAGTTACTCAATGACAAGTACCATTATGACTCTGTTATAGTCCATGTTGGCGTGAATGACTTGAGATGTACTTCTCTAGACTATATGAAGACATGACAGATCTTTCTGATTATGTGTCCCAGACAAGTATGTCCCTAGCCCTAAGCAGTATCCTACCCTCACCCTGGATGATGCCAAAATATAAACCAAAACATGATTGACTTCAGCAATTAGCTCAGTGTCATGTGTCAGTCCAGGCATATCCAATACCTGTCAGCCTGTGAAGATATGACCCATATGACCTTGCTGCTTTGCTAGAGATGATCTGTACATGCTACTCCCCCCCAGGCTTTCTGATACTGGCAAAGGCTCTTGCCTCACCCATAGTGCCATTTTTAGGCAATGTCAAAACAACACATTTTCAAAAGTAGCCAATTCTAATCAAGACAAACTCAGGGTCATGCTGCTTAATACTAGGAGTTTAAACACAAACCTGCACTCCCTGGAAAAACTCCTGACCATGGAGGATGCTGGTGTCTGTGCAGTTACAAAGACATGGTTCAAAGCCACTGAGCACACTCCGGCCGTGCAAGATTACAATGCCTTTCAAATGTTCAGACCTCAAATTGAGCATGAAGGAACCGGTGGTGAAAGTGTATCCATCTTCATTAAAACCAAATACACTTTCAGACTGGTCAAACAGCATGACTCTTTCAAACTACTCCATGTCCAATTAAATACTGGGAAAGTACCATTACACATCACTGTTAGCAATAGATCCCCCACCATGAACCAGGGTAAGCACACCACCTACCTTGATTTACTGGCATCCATTGCCAAACAGCCCTACACCTCAGTAATGGGAGATTTCAACTATCCTTCCATAGACTGGAGACACATGCAAGCAAAAACCACCCTCACCCAGAGGTTCCTGTACTTTGTTAACACAAATGCTCTGGAATCGATAGTCTGCACCCCCACTAGGGGTTATAATGTCCTGGACATAGTACTTACCAATATTTTTAATTAATTTATTTATTTAACATTTGTTTACTAGGAAAATATAACTTTACTGGGAAATAAAATAAATTACCAACATGGAGGTGGGGGCCCTATACTTCTCCATGTGTATTGCCTTCCCTGGTTAGGTCAGACCACAAATCAGTCTTGTTTGAAGTAGTTGCTGACACCCTCACAGGTATACAAATTATAAAAAACTTCACCAAAGCTAAACTACAGCCTACTAAGCAATGGATTCACACCACCTGCAATCACAGACATCAATGATCACTAGGCAGAAGTGTAAGAAAATGCCCTGTACAAACACTTAAGTGACTAAATAAACTCTGCTGTACCTGATTGGATCAAAACCATGTCTTCCCATAAAAACAAGCCACCATGGTGGACTTCACATATAAACAGATTATATACAAAAGGAAAAAACTTTGCACAAAAGTAAGAGGGATATCACTCTACACAGGAAGAGTTCCTTCCTAAGCCTAAACAAAAAAAATCAGAAATCTTCTAAAGTCTTCTAAAGCAAATTATGAAATTAAAATCACATCCTTAACCAAGGATAATCATAAGGCATTCTTTAACTACGTATGAAGTCTAAAATGGAATGGCCAACTCTGTGCTGAATGGGTTGGAGATGGTATCACTTATACTACACTGGAAGATATTGCCAGCCTGCTAGCTGACGGATTCAACGCAAACTTCACTGCCCTATCTTCAGTTACCATATCCCAAAGCATACCTGACACCAGCCCTCTGCCTGGTATCTCTAGGGAGCAGGTAACTTCTGTGCTCACCAAGGCCAAAAACACAGCCTCGATGGGACCAGATAATATCCCAGGTTGTTTACTTGACAATCTAAAACAAGACCTAGCAGACACACTCGGCATTCTCTTTAATCATAGCTTAAGAACTGACTATGATCCTGTAGAATGGAGAAGAGCAACAGTAAATCCCCTGCACAAAGGGGGCCCTTCAACTGACCCTGGGTACTACAGACGCATACGTCTAACCAGCTTCATCTGCAAAGCCATGGAAGTAATTATCATGGACCTTAATAAAAAGGACATAGACAACTTCCAAACACTGGACCCAACCTGATTTGGCTTCATTAAGGGTAGATAATGCTTATTAAACCTGGTAGACTTCCTTGAGAATGTCACTGAAGCCATGGATGAAGGTAAAACAGTGCACACAGCCTATCTCAGCATAGCCAAGGCTTTTGACACAGTTCCCCACTCTGTCATCATTGAGAAACTCTCCCATATAGGGATTAACCCTTACATTACTAGATGGGTAGCTAATTGGCTCATCTACAGAACGCACTCTGTCAAAACTGCCACAATGGTCTGTGCTGTGGTCTTACTGTTTAGAATTAACTGATAAATGCAAACTGGGAGTAATCATTGAGTCCCCCCATGATATCAACATATTACAGGAAGGGCTAACACAAACAAATGACTGATGACAAGCCATGGTTTAAAACTAAACACAAAAAAAAATCATTATTATTCCATTTGGCAAAATGGAATTCCCTCCAACCCAGTGGTGTGAGATTTGGGGACACAGGTAGATAGCAATCTGAACATTGCCTACCAAATTTCCCCAGTGGTAAGGAAACCCTTCTACGTAGTGTACCACATAAGCAAGGGCATAGCATCCAGTTCAAGGGATGTTATCACTCCACTGCACTCGACCCTTATCAGACCACCAACAGAGTATAATGCATCCTTTTGCATGTACCTCATCAGACACCTGCAGCAGCTGGAGAGACCTCAGAGGTTTCTCAATAAGGAAATACAGGGACTCCAAACTATGATCTATGTGGACAGGCCAAAACCCCTATCACTTTACTCTGTATCTTATAGGCTACTGACAAGTGACTTGTGCCTCGCCTATAGGCAATCTCCAACCCTGCCCTAATGGAAATGCTGCACAACTTCAAGTCAAATGGTTCAAGAGTCACTGGCTCTAGGGATCTCAATCTACCTTATGACATTAACAGATCAAGCTGGAGAGAAAGACATGTCTCCCAGAGACTGATGATTCTCTAGAATAGACTCCCTATTCAAACACAACCTAAACAATTGGATGGGAGACTGTAAATTAACCCCTGGTGTGGCACTCATGCCCCTCATGGACAGGGGTAGCTGGTGCTGATCACAGACCTGCTCTGTTCATAAACTCATTCTGCAAACTACCCAAAAAGAAGAAATGGGGATAATTTGGATGAACATGGCTAGGCTTATAAAGACTCTTCGGCTGCTTGCCTAGTAACCAACTATAAACCTATGAATAAAATCTGTGGATATACATGTTGCATTAATAAGCAGAGTTTCCATTACATAATGCATGGAATATTGTAATCATTATTTTGCTGTCAGTATGCATAGTTATATCCTTGAGTAACAATGAAGTTAAGAAAGTGAAAGGTGGCTTTAGGGGGTGGTATAGTCAGCTTTGAGTTTTAAAATGTGTCTAGAGTGTAGGTTGAATGAATGCATGCTGACCTAATTGTAAACAACCACATATTTATACAATTGTACTATGTTGCGTCTTGAACCTCTTCTCTATCTAGACTGAGCAATCTTCAGAGCACCCTATTAGTTGTAAGTGTCACAGGAGAGGGCCGACTGCTATGGAAGAGATTGTAATTTTGTCAAACTGAACTCATCAGTGAATTTCATGCAAAATATCTGTGTAAACATTGGTATAAAGGGAGCTGTGTTCACATTTAAATACATTCTCTGCAGGAGAAATGGAGACAACAGCAACCATTACACACACATATGCACACACACATACAAGTTTTTCATGGCGGGTACTGAATCTTCTGCTAATCTAGCTTAGATGATCTAAAGAACACTGTAATACTTGCAAACACCAAAGGAAAATTCTGACTCTTTTGGGACAGGCTGCACTTTTGTCAGGATGACCATATCGCAGTGTGTCAGAGAGGGTGTTACCATAAACATAGGGATAATGAGGTGTGAGAACTGTTCAATGCATTTATCTCAGGAGAAGTAGAGCTACCACCCAGTGATACACACATTCTCACATAGGTCTTCCATGCTGGGTATTGAAACCCCCCAGCTATCTAACCTATACAATGTAGTGAATAGAGTAATATTCACAAGCACCACTAGAGAATTCTATTAATTCTGACTATTAGGGAATAGACTGCACTTTTGTCAGGATGACCTCATCAGTGTATGTCAGAGAGGATGTTACTGTAAAATTGCAGATAAAGGAACTGTGAGACAGTTAAATGCCTTTATCCCATGAGAAGTGATTACACCACACAGTTATACTTGCCTGCTGTTCTCTGTCTGATTATTGCTGATCTCTGCATTTGATTTTGAATAGAAGTTTTTCATTTAAAGTTTGGTTACTTTTATTTTTTATATTTTTCTTATACTGCACTTGCTTTTTTTAAAGTTTTTTGTGCTTTTGGAGTTTTAAGAGGTATTGGCTAGGGTCAGTTAGAAAAGTCAGAAAATAATTCCTTTGTACTCAGTGAATAACATCCAGCTAATTAGCGGGAGGAGCTGAGAAATAGCATTCCTCATTTAACTAGCAATATTTGGATGCATCTTTATTTAGTTGGAGTGCTTGTTTAGCTTGCTTGCTGCTCTCTGCCTAACTATTGCTGATCTCTGCATTTGATTTTGAATTGAAGTTTTTCATTTAAGGTTTAGTTACGTCTATCTTTTATCTTTTTCTTATATTGCATTTGTTTTGTTTTAATTTTTTTGTTCTTTTGGAGTTTTTAGAGGTCTTGGCTAGGGTCAGTTAGAAAAGAGCTCCTTTGCAGATAGTGAATAACCTCCACTAATTAGTGTGGGGGTGAGAACTAGCATTCATCATTTAACTAGCAATATTTAGAGGAATCTTTATTTAGCTGGAGTGCTTGTTTGATGAGTTTGCTGTTCTCTGCCTCTACTATAAATATGACTTTGGACACCCCTCCCAGTCTCATCTCATCAGCTCATTCTACTGAGAATGGAGAGATCAGTTGGGAAGGCCCACCCCCTTAGTCTCTTAAACTAGTATTATCTTCTGTTTCCTCCCTTCCCACTTGCTTAAAATATATACTTTGTTCAGCTGCTTTTACTGTATCTGTACCTCTTCCTACTTTATTACTTTATTTTGCTTTTTGCTGCTTGCTCTTAAGGTGTTCAGATGCATTTATTCTGCTGCATTTATTACTGCTTGTTAGTAGCCTGATTACATTGTAACTGTTATTCTAAGCCTCTTAGTTTTGATTTTAGCACTATTTATCTTACATAAGGAAGACTTGTGGTCTACACTCTTGTGGCAGGAGAGGTAGCTTACATCCTCCTATGCTGGGAATTGCTGGTTGAAGGCTTATTGTTTCTGCTATTCTAAAAGTGTCTCAGTTCTGGTTTAAGTGGTTGGGCTTCAGGCCAATTATTTTACATTAAAAAGGTTAGAGGCCTACACTGTTGTGGAAGGAGAGGGTAGCCACCACCCTTCTGAGCTGGGAATTGACAGTGAAGACTTATTGCAGAAGCTATTCTAAGTGTCTTTTTTCTGGTTTAAGCACTTAGGCTCCAAACCAGTTTTTTTACATTAGGAAGATTTGTAGTCTAAATTCTTGTGGCAGGGGAAGATAGCCTACACCCTTCTGAGCTTGGAATTGCTGGTTGAAGGCTTAGTGTGTCTGCTATTCTGATAGTATCTTAGTTCTGGTTTAAGCACTTGGACTCCAAACCAGTTATTTTACATTAGGAAGGTTTGTGGTCTACACTGTTGTGGGAGGAGAGGGTAGTCTCCACCCTTCTGAGCTGGGAGTTGCTGATGAGGGCTTATTGTGTGTTATTCTAAGTGTCTTTGTTCTGACTTAAGCACTTGAGTTCCAACCCAGTATTTTACATTAGGAAGATTTGTGGTCTACACTCTAGTGGGAGGAGAGGATAGCCTTCACCCTTCTGAGTTGGGAGTTGCTAGTGAATGATTATTGTGCCTGTTATTCTAAGTAACCTTGTTCTAGTCTGTGGTCTGCACTATTGTGGCATTACTATCTAGACATTTTTTATCTACTAGAGCATCTTGTTTGCTCATAGCTGAGCATTGCTCATCAAGTTGTTTGTCTTAATGACTTGTTCATTATTTCCTCACTCTTCCCTAGTAGATCAGTGGCCGTGGATATGCACCTCTTAACTCTCTCTGTGGCCAGTCTGGTTGAGATGGGTATTCTGAGGCATTGTAGCAACTGGCTCATGTATATTGACAACCCACTTATTCTTAATAAAACAGATAGTTTATGTGAGAGGTGTAAATACACCTTAATGCTGTTGGCAAAACTTTCTCATACAACCAAAACTAATTCTACAGAGGTTGTCAGTGACACTTGCACCATACCTTCTACATAGGGTAAAGACCCTACAGATAAAACTACTTAAGCTGAGGCACTTACAGGTAACCTTCTTAAACCACTAAGACGTCCTGTAAAGTAGAATCAAAGAAAAGGTCCCCAACCATCACATACACAGTCCATTAGAAAAACACCCACAGCTACACATAGAAAAATTGTTTCTGATGCCTCCACTGCTAAGCTTTTAAGGCATACTGGCACAGAGACAAATTTCCTAGTCATTGGTGATTCTATAATGAGGCATACTGATATCCCCCTCACCAGACTGAGTAAGGAGAGAGTCACAATTAGCTGTCTTTCCAGGGGGTAAGATCTGTCAAGTCAAACAGGTACTCAGGTCTTTGAACCACAGGTACCAGTATGACTCTGTCATAGTCCAAGTTGGTGTTAATGACCTAAGATGCACATTGACATTCCTTGACTATATGAAGTGAGATATGATTAAGCTCACTGACTATATGTCTCAGAAAGGTATAATCCTGGCACTGAGCAGCATACTACATTCTCCAAGGAGTATACCACTTACCAACAGAAAATGATGGATTTTAACATTTGGCTTCTTTTGTCAATCCAGGGTTTTGACAGCCTGTGAGGACATAGATGACAGACCAAGCTGCTTTTCCATGGATGGTTTGCACTTGTACTTTCTAGGCTTTCAGATATTAGCAAAATTATTTCTCCACCCCATAGTTCCTTTTTAAGGCAATGCAAAACTGATAAACCTACTGACTTAACTGAATCAATGAAAGAATATCTGAAGGTGGTACTGCTTAATTGTAGAAGTCTTAACAAAACACTCCGCTACCTAGAAGCCTTCCTGTCCTTGGAGAGTGTAGAGATCCGTGCAGTAATGGAGACATGGTTTAAAGTCATTGACAGTACCCCACCATTGCAAGGTTATAATGCCTTTACACCTTTAGACCAGCTACTGCACAGGAGTGAACTAAAGTTGGGGGGGTGTCAGTCTATATTAAGACTAATCTCACTTCCAGACTAGTTAAAGTATATAGATCCCTCTGTATGTTACAGGAAACATGTACTACCTATCTCAATGTACTAGAATACCTCACTGTTCAACCCAATATGATATTCATGGGGATCTCAACTACCCCTCTATAGACTGTGAATTTTACACCACTTCTAATGCATAAGCCCAGCAATTCCTAAACTTTGCTAATACAAACATTGTAGAACAGTTAGTCCATTCTCCTACCAGGGGAACAGACATTCTTCATGCTGTGGTTATGAACACAGGGGCCAGTGTTCCTCACCCAGAGTGACATATTCACTCATTAGAGCTGACCATAAAGCAGTACTACTTGAAATAAAAATTAAATCTGGAGATCCAGCAAAACCAAAAACCTTTAGGAATTATTCCAAGGGTAACTTCTTTCTACTAAACAACACCATGGCTAAATTCCAAGCACCTCCAAACTCAATAAACACCATAGAATACACTGTGCTATTTACAAAATCTCTATAAAGCCATATTGATAGCTGTATAGACCAAGCTGTGGCCACTTGTGTTAAGAATAACACAAACTCAAAAGACAAGCCACCCAGGTGGACTCACACTATCAAAATGGTTATACAACAAAAGAAAAAAAAATCTTGGCCAAGCATAGAAGGAACAAAGCCATACATATTAAAAGCCTTCTGACCAATCTAAACAGGCAGCTAAGAGGGTTAATTAATACTTCAAAGGCTAAATTTGAAGGAAAAAATAGCTTTTTTAGCAAAGGACAACCACAAAGCTTTCTACAGCTATGTCCACAATCTCAGAGGAAATATAAAACAATGCACAGAACTTATTGTAAATGTCATCACCCACACTGAACCAGAGGTCATTGCCAACCTTTTGGCTGACAGGTTCAGCTCATATTTCTCCTCCACTCTCCCCAGTAGTCCAAAGAAAATACCATATAACACAACCCCCCAACCATTACTAGAGAACAGGTGATGAATGCACTTTTCAAGGCCAAAAACACTGCATTGATGGTCTCCAATAACATCCTGGGGTGTTTAATAAATAGTGAAACATGACCTCTCTGGTCCATTTGAATTGCTTTTCACCTGGAGCCCACTTATCTGGGTAACTATAGGTCCATAAGTCTTATCAGCCTCATATGTAAGGCCATGGAAAGAATCATCATGGACATGATAAATGAGGACAGGTAATCTGCAAATGCTGGACCCATCACAGTTTGGCTTTGTTAAAGGAAGGTCATGTCCATAAAATCTGGTGAATTTTTTGTGAGGGTCACCAAAGCATTGCATGAAGGTAAGACTGCACACACAGCTTACCTCAACCTGGCCAAGGCTTTTAATACAATAGCCCACTCACGCATTATAGACAAGCTAATTAATTTAGGTATAAACTCTTTTATCATGCACTGGATAGCAAACTGGCTCATTGCTAGGACCCAGGAGGTCAAAACAGGTGAGGCCACCTATACAGAGGCCAGTAACCAGTGCTCAGTATTGGGCCTGCTCCTTTTTGACATATATTTCTCTGACATGGAAGCAAATGCTGAAAGTTTATGGCTGACTAAGTTTGCAGGTGATTCAAGCTGGTGGGTTATCATCAACTCCCCTGTAGACACTATAATTTTTCAAGAAGGTCTATCCCTGACTAATAAATGGTGCCAAAGCCATGGTCTTATACTCAATGCTAAGAAATTCATAATTGTACTCTTTTGGAGAATTAATCATACCAGCTAATCACCATATTGATAATATGCCCCTAAGAGTCAACCCAGTGGTCAGGGATCTGGGTAGGCATGTAAACAGTAGCCTTACCTTCGAACACCACATGGCCACAATGGTGAAAAAATCCTTTCATGTTGTGCAACTTATAAATAAGGCATGGCATCTATGTCCAAAGGAGTCATTACCCTACTGTACTCTGCCCTTATCTGACCAATCATAGAGTACAGTGGTCCCCTTGGTATGCACCTGACCAGGCATATGCAGCAACTAGAGTGACCTCAAAGGTTCCTTGCAAAAAGAATATAAGATGTAATAAATCTGCCTTATGCAGAGTGCCTTAAAGCCCTTTCTGTCTACTCAGTCTCCTATAGATTATTGATGGGTGATCTATGCCTGGCTTAAAAGCAATCCACAAACCCCACACTTATGAATCTCCTGCATAGCAGTAAGTCAAAAAGTGCCAGAAATAGAAGGTCTAGGAACCTGAATTTTGTCTGTGAGACTGCCCTTCTTATGGAAGAGGATTCCCATCCATGTGAAGCTGAGTTCTAATACCCAGTTTAAGCACAAGCTTGACAAGTGGATGGGGAACAGGAAATTTACACTGGCCTTGGCACCTGTGTCCCTTATGAACAGAGATAGCTTAGAAATGCCTGGACCTCAAGGTTCTGTTTGGATACAGGACATCATTATTCTCTCGGGGAAATTTGTCTAGGCTTAGAAAGTTCCCTTGGGTCATTAGCCTATTAACAGTCTATGAATCTATGAATCTATACATGCAGGGATAAAGAAAAATACATCTTTTATGCTGGGTAATGAACCTTTTGCTTATCTAGCTTACACAATCTAGGGAGCAATGTAACAGTCCCAAGAGCCACAAGGAAAGATGCACAATACATATCTGAAATTGGATATTGGAATATTTGTAAAACTTAATCTTTTAAAAGATAGTGCTTTGCATCCCAGCTCATGCAAAAAATGCATGTGTGCACAAAACAATGACACATCACTATGATTGTAACAAGTAATGACACACCTTAATAATGCAATGCTCCAGCTCTCCTTACTATACATTGTGATACTGTGAAGGACAGTGGCATGTTCCACATAATGGAATGACATAAACATTGACTGTTGCTCACCGCTAGATTATCAAACAAAATTTTCTGTGACTTCATGCTGGCATGACTGCACACATATTGTCTTATACCAGCACTATGTGCATTGGCAAGACATGGAAGTCGTGCACAGGATGGTGCACTGCAGAATGACAGTGATGTATTATCTGAGAATAGGTTAACCAAGCTGGTAACATGGTACAATTGTAAACATTACTTCACACAAATTAATTAGGTGAGTTAACATCATTCAAGATGTACGTTTTGATAACAGGCATACAAACTTTGCGCTACAGACAACAATGATTCTTTGAGCTCCTTTTTTTTTTACTTGTACTGTTTAAGCGCAGCTCCAGTACGCTGATTTTCACTATTGATGGAAAAGTGTTCGCTCATGTGTAATCATATCTTGAAGTGTTGAATTTAGAAACAAGTTAGAGTAGTTATCAGTATTCTATTTTGCTCCATGCCAACATCTGTGCAACAACGTTTACAAGACAGCATTTACAATAGGTAGCAGGCAGATTAGTCTAGCAGCAGGATAATGATCTGCTAGGTAAAGGGGCTAGTTAATATGTACAGAAACAGTACTCAGATAAAACAACATGTTCTCATCTATATGCATCCAAACATTTTCAGCATACCAATAATCAATGCAGTCTTGAGTGTTATCTTAGCACAATATGTAAAATTATATTTATGAAAGCTAAAAGTTGACAGTGGATATCAGCAAACAGGAATTTATGTAATCATCTTTATTACCCTATTGAGCACAGTAACGCATGCGTTGTACTTCCATTTAGCATTAGTTTAATTTGTTGTCCAGCTCCAAACATTGCGTAAATGCAGAGGTGGAAGAATAATGATATAAAAGGGAGAAAATACATTGCCAGGGTACATGGAGGCAGAGGCAAAATAAATTATCAATGAAGAATAATGGTGGCTCACAATAATATGCAGCCAACTGTTACACCTATATTACTGAACAAAAAACAGTCATTAACACTTAGCTGATGGCCAGAATACAACACATGATGTTATTACAAAATCTTTCTACACATTCAAACATTAGCTCACCATGCCAAAGAGGAATTATTACATCTTAGCATTAAAATAACACTAGTGAAGTATTATGAAAAGTTATGGAAGAAGGAGGCGTGCACAGATAGAGTTAGAGTCAGATGTAGAAAGGAATACTACAAATATGTTTTGTAGGATATATAGGAACATATGTTTGTTGTTTTAGTTTTATTACTAAATCATTGTTAATCTGACCTATTCTGTACACTAAACTGATTGCTATAGGCACAAATAAGGAGTGGAAGAGTAGAATAAACATGAATGCTTAACTAGGATAAGGTTTGCCTACTAAAACTCCCCATTGAGGTTACACTGTTTATGAAAAAGATGTCTTACTACACTATTCCAATTTTATGCTATATTATGAAACTGTGTTATATGTAGAGAAATACAGACATGTGCAATTGAATATATGATATGAATATTAACTATCATGAAGTAATAAGCTGACATACAGCTGTATTTGAACCCATGACACTATACCAAATAAAACCAGTGTACAACAAGTGATTATCTCAACATGCACATAGGAACTCTTAGGCTAATGCAGCCAGCAGCCTAATATAACTTACATTTATAGGATCATAGGATCATAGGAAGTTACTAGGGTGTTGGCCCTGAGACCCTTACAAGCCTAGCCAATAATTTAGCCCATGTTCTGACCAGTCAGCACCTGATGCACCTGTCCAACAGGGACACATGTGGAATTTCAGGGGTGTATTTTCTGCTCCCCATCCAGTTATCCATGTTGCACTTAAAAAATGTAAATGATGTGGAGAGGGAGTCTATTCCACAGAAGAGGGAGTCTCTGGGACAAACATATGTCCTGCCAACAAGTCCTATTCATGTCACAGACCAGGTTGAGGTCGTGTGTGCTGGTTACTCGAGTGGAGCTTGACATGCAGATATGCAGCAGTCCCATCAAGGCTGTGTCTGAGATCACTTTGCATACCAGACAGATGTACCTATGAGGAGTCTGTATGAGACTGAGTCAAGGGACATGGCTTTTAGCCTATCTGGGTACTGTAGATGCTTGATGTACTGGATTCTCCTGGTGAAGAACCTCTGTGGTCTCTCCAGCTGCTGCATGTGCTTTGTAAGGTACATGCAGAAAGAAGCATTGTACTCAATAATGGCTCTTATAAGGGAAGAATACTGGGATGTTATGACCTCCTTATTCCTGGATGAGATACTCATACTAGTAAGGTGGGCCATGTATAAAGCTTTCCATACAACCTAGGGAATATGGTGGTCAAAAGTCAGTTTTCTGTCAACCTGGGTGCCCAAGTCCCTCACGACTGATTGCATGCTTAGGACCTTGTCATTAATGTGGTAATTTGTGGGGATGTCACTCTATCCAAAGGGGATGATACATTTTTTGGCATTCCATTTGAAGCCATGTTTCTGGCACCAGTCATTTGTTTGCATAAGATCCTCTTGGAGGATGTCCAAATCACTAGGGAAATAGATGACAGTACCCAGCTAGCAGTTATCTGCAAACTTGTTCAGCTATAGTTCACTGGTTTTGGCCTGCAACTCAAAGAAGTATATCCCAAACAACAGAGGCCCCAAGACCGATCCCTGGGGTACAGCGCTCATTAAAGGTCTACTGCTATAGGTGGCTTCCCCTATTTTGACTAGGTGGGTGCTATCAGTGAGCCAGTTTGCTACCCATCAGGTAACATATGGATTGATGCCTAGTTGAGAGAGTTTATCTATTATACCTGAGTGAGGAATAGCATCGAAGGGTTTGGCCAGGTCAAGGTAGGCAGTGTGCATCATCTTCCCCTCGTCTATGGCTTTGATGACTGTCTCAAATAAGTCAACCAAATTTAACAGGCATAACCTTCCCTTTATGAGACCAAACTGTGTAGGATTGAGTGTTTGGAGGTTGCTAATGTCCTTGTTAATGAGGTCCATGATAACCCACTCAATAGCCTTGCAGATCAGGCTAGTTAGGCTGATGGGTTTATAATTTCGTGAATCATTGGACGTTCCACCTTTGTGCCAAAAGGATGACAGTCACTGTCCTCTACTTGGCTGAAATGAAGCCAGTACTCAGGCTTTGGATAAATAGGGCGCATAATGGAGCTACAAGTTCCTGCCTGAGTTCATGTAGGATGCAGCCTGGGTCATTATCGAGTACCATGGAGGTTGTGCTTTTTTCCTTTGAGAGGGCAGTGATGACTTACTCCCTAGAGATAAGGGGAGGGGAGGTAGGTTCTGGGCTTGTCCTGATTTACTCATGGGGGGCAGAAGGGTGAAGTTTTCACTGAACCTGTCAGCCAGCAGGTTGGCTATATCTACGGCATTTGTGTATGTGATGTCCTTGACCACCAGTTCTGAGCAGATCTGAGTGCTTCCTTTGAGATTGCTGGCATATGTGAAGAAGGCCTTATGATTGTCTTTAGTAGATGTGGCCAGTTTGGACTCAAAGTTTGCTTTGTAGGATTTCACTAGTGCTCTTATTTGTATGTTCAGGCTAAGGAGAAATTGCTTCCAATTAGACACCTGCTTCTTTTTGGTCCTGGGCAACAATTTTTTCCTTTTATTATAGAGTTTATTTATTGCAGATGTTCACCAGACAGGTTTACTCTTCCTTGAGGAGGAGGATTTTGTTCTGTCAGGTATTCTTAATTCCATGCATCTATATAAATGCTTGTATAGTAATTTGGTGAAAGTTTGGACATATGTGCCAGTTCCTATGAATGGGGAGAGGGCTGTGAAGCTGTTTATACCTTCCCACAGGATGTTGTAATCAGCTTTGGAGAAGTTTTTTTTTTGTTTGACCCTAGTTGGGGGGGGGGGGGGTTCAGGGGAGATGGTGACTTTAAAAGTGACTGCTTTGAGGTCGGATCTTACCAGGGAGGATGACAATGTAGGGATGCTGTAATGGTTACTCATGTTGGTTAATACCAAGTCTAAGATATTATCACCTGCTGTGGGTCAGTCGACCAGCTGGTCCAAGGCATTTGCACTGATGAAATCAAGGAAGCTCTGGCCATTTGTGTTTTGGCATGAGTAGATCTTCCAGTCTCTGGCAGGATAGTAAAAAGCCGCCCAGGATCAGGGTAAAGGGTTGAATCTTGATAGATTCAAAGAGGTCCAGATAGGTGGAGTGGGCATCTTGAGTCAAAGTTGTCAAAGTTTGAATAGGAATCTTGTCAACGGTTAACTGCACCTGGAGTGCCTTCTGTGCATCATACTGTTTGACCAGCCTGGAGATGTGTATGTCTTTTATATATATATTGCAACTCCACCCCCTTTTGCTTTGCTGCCAACAGTTTGGGGTTTGAATGTATGATAGGATGAGTAACCTAGTGAGGCTGAGGTGCTCTCTGCAGCTTTGAACCAAATGTCAACATCTTCCAGGGTTAAAAATGCTTGCAATGGGTGTAGTTTCATGTTTAGACTCCTAGGGTTTAGCAGCATTACCTTTAATTTGTGTTTTAATAAAATTTTTATGTTGGTAGTTTTGACCACATGGCATTGCCTAAAAATATACTATGGGAAGGCAAGAGCCTTTGCCAAAAGCCTGAACTCCAGGAGAGACAGATGGAGGCCATCTCTGGCAAAGGATTGTGGTTTGTCAATCATGTCTTCCCAGGTTGTCAGGTATTGGATCACCTTGGAATAACACCAGAAACTAAACCAATTGTTAAAGTCAATCATTTTCTGTTTGTATTAAGGCATCATTCTGGATGACAGTAGAGTCCTGCTTAAGGCTAGGAACGTACCTGCCTAGGATGCATATTTAGCTAGCTTGATTATGTCTCTCTTCATGCAGTCCAGGGAGGTACGTTTCAAGTGATTCACACCAACATGGACTATGACAGAGTCATAACAGCACCTATTGTTGAGAGACTTGAGAGCATGGGTTATATGGAAGATTCTGGCACCTGACAAACAACTAACCGTGACTTTCTCCTTATCCAGCCTGGTGAGGGGCACATCTGTGTGTCTCACAATGGAGTCTCCTATGACTTATATGCTGGGTTTATGTTTGGGCCTTAGTGGCTGTGAGACACAGGTGTGTGGACTATGTGTGGTGTGTGGTGTAGTGGGCTGTGGAGTTCATGTTTGTTTTTGACTTGGTGGTCTCTTTTGTTTAGGTATGTTTTTGTTGAGGACCACCGCATATGTGGGTGTGTGTTGTGTAGGTGTGGGTGGTGTTTGAGGTGTGGTGTTTGTGTTGAAAGCTTTCTCAGTGTCAGATATACTGGTTTGTGAGGGAGAGATCATAGACTCTAGATTTTTAATGTAATTGTATCCCTCACAAATTGTGTTCCTTGGTAGTAGTAGTAGTAGTACAGGGTTGACCGCGTGCATAAGGCAGTTGCTACACTGTCTAAGAATGCCCATATCAACCAGAATGACAGGAAAAAATGTAGGAAATTTCTATATTTGTCAGAATCTGAGGGAGAGAGACCAGAGAGAGCTAAGAGGGTAAAGGGTGAAAGGTCTAAGAGTAATACTACTAGGTGATAAAACAAGTGCTACTAAAGGAAATTTTGTAGCTGTAATAACTTGCAAAGGATTAAAAACAGTACAGCTGTAGTGTGTGATGTGCAAACAAGCCCAAACTACCTCATTAACTGCTCAGCAGTATTGCCTTCACTACCACTTTACTTTGTATTCCCATAGAGCAGTGGATTTAAACACATTTGGGTGACAGTAACTGGACTACTGCAGATTAAAGTAAAATCTTCAGCTTTTGCAATAAGTAGTTTAACAGCTTTCACTGTCACTAAGCATTGGTGCACAATGCTAAACTCTGAGAAAATGCCCAGTACATAACGTGAAGGCTTTTCCATGGGCCATTTGATGCACGTGTGTTGTGTGTGATTTTATTTTTTTTACCAGATTAAATGTGTAAAAAAAGGGCAATAGTGAAAATGGGGTTGGCAAGACGAGGGTAGCACACAAGGAAAACAATACAGGAAGTTGCAGGAGGGTAGTGGGGGAGCACTATAGCTATACAATTCTTCACAATGTCAATGTACAGTTGCATACTCAATTACATGAGTTTGCAGAATTGCCATGCCAGTGATGGGTGGCAACAATGGAATAATATTGTATGGCCAATTGGACCTAATCAATTATGTCAGGATGGAATGTAGTCAAAGTGTAGAGCTATGTATGGGATGTAATTATTTTGTGGAACAGGTACCTGCTTTTTTATTTTTTATTTTTGAGAGAGAGGACTCTTAGGGAAGGTGCTTAGGAATGACAGGGTGACGTAGGTAGGGCAGGTTAGGAAGGATCCACAGACATGCAGGACATATGAGCCAGACAGGGATGATCATGAAGACAAAGGCTGGGGCACACCATGACTGGGGGATAGGTAGGGTACAGTTGAGGTGCACCCAAGTCCAGCATAAGAACAGTGAGTAACCAGTCCTCATCCTCAGAACTGTTATCACTGTTTCCTGCAGCAGCTCTCTGGGTCAGTACTGGATGTAGCATCATCACTACAATGCGACTGAGGACCTTTTCAATCCAGTTGATACATGCACCGAGGCTCCTCTCCATTATATCCTCCACCAGCCCTGTCAGTTCCTGCCAGGTGAAAAAATTTTCACCTCCACTAGTACAACTCCCTAAGGTTACAGCTGCACCAGCAGTCAGGGTAGAGCTACCTGACATACTTGGAACAGATAGGGCAAGGGTTATGAAGGCAACACTGGCAGGTTGTGGCCCTGAAGTGCTGTGGTGTCTATGCTGCCATCTGTGGATGTATGGCAGGCCGAGCAGCAGTAGTCTCTCTCTCTCTCTCTCTCTCTCTCTTTACTATTGATGATTAATTTTCATCAGCAAGTTGTGCAAAAAGTAGATTGTTAATAAATTTATAACCCCCTAAAAAAGAGACAAGGGAGACAAAAAAGAGAGAGATAGCTACATGTCATTCAACAAGAATTTATACTTTAAACAAAATGTCATTTGACAATGCACAAACAACTGTGATAATTTACTATTGCACACCTTTGCAACATCCACATATGATGAAAAGGTATTTATGTGGTATTATATAAACAAAGATCACTGATCTGATGTAAGAAACATCTGCCCTTATTTTACTATGAGAGATTGGAATTATGCATTCTAACTTAATAATTAACCTTCACACATCTCTCCTGAACAAACTGCAGTCATGCTACTATAAAATAGCTGTTTGTCTCCAACATGCTAACTCGCACACACATCATTGCTTGGCAATTAAATCTATAAACTGGTTTGAGTTCCCTCATTACCTACATTACTCCCAACTTACTGTCACCCACAAACTACTAAACAATGCAAACTACTGCCCACCCTTTCAAATTATAATACAAGCACACACCCCTACTCAGCATCTTAAATCCTCTAATAAACAGCTCTTCGCCATAACTAAACGCAACAAAAGAGCTGGACATTGTCTCTACTCCCACACCATTGCCAAACTTTGGAATGTGCTCCCTCTATTACTCAACTAGACTCTTTAAAAACATTTACATTTGCACTAAAAGTACACTATCTGAATAACCGTGTCTGTTCTTGTAGTCAAATGATTAAACCACAGTAAATGTTTTGGCTACTATACACTATAGATACTTTTACTAACGTAATATAGTTGCAATTTACACTAACTGTCTTCATATCCAGTCTCGCTTGCTTTCTTTATTTCTGTGGCTGAATAAACAGAATTGATTAAACAGTATTCTTACTTATGAGAATATACAAATAGAATTACTAAAAATTTAGCACACTGTGTTTATTTTCTTGTATTGTATTTCTCTATAATATGTATTTGTCTTGTATGCTGCGGTAAAAGTCGGTGTCCCTGTTGAATGATTCACTCACCAAAAGAGCTGAATATAGTAAAACAAAAGTGAGGAATCAACCACAAAAAGAGCATACAAATGCAGTTCGAAAATCAGTGATGTTCTAGCTGAAGAAATTGGTCACGATCCGTTGTATAATCCAGGCAATTCTTTATTAAAATACAGGAGATAAGCGCTTTCGCGTGGTAAGTCCACGCTTCATAAGATATCATTACAAAGTACATATTTCCTATTATTTAAATACAAAAACGCGGGAACTTAACAATGCAGTTGCAATTTCATGTAATTAAAAACAGCTGTGTTCTTACTGCTAGGCGCTCTATAGATGCGCTCATTAATTGGCGAGAATCTCGCCGCTATTACAAACTAGGCATGATCAGTAAGAAACAAAATCAAGTAAAAGTCACATGATGTTTAATATTTCATTGCAGTTACGTTAGTATAAAACATATCCGTTTAAAGATTTAAAAACGAAATATGACTAGTTAGTTGTCCAAAATTAAATATGCATCAGAAATTTCTTACACTTGATATATCAATGTAAATAAGTGATTATAATAAAGTCTCGCCAAACATTTGTTTAAAAATGGCCATTATGGCAAGATTGATGGTCACAAATATTGTAAAAGTCAATGCATCATTTAATGAATATAACTAAAATGCAAAAGACACTGTTAGCATATATCTAGTCTGTGGCCTGTTCTTCAGACGTTATTGAAACATGTATAGGAGCATAAAAGCTCTGCACATATGGTTAAAAAACCCAGTCTGAATGACACTGTTGGAAACCAAGTATGGAGACTGATATAAGAAATAATAATACTGACTCCTTCTTGAAGATACTCTATAAAGTTATTACTTCTATTGAGGTGTCCTTTGCCAAACTCTGTATATAAAAATCAAATAGACAAGACTGTAACTACAAGATATAAGCACTAAAGGCTTGCAAATGCGCATGAACAGCCTAATCCCGAAAAATGGTTCGGGCTGAGTATCTTTGGTGATGTTTAATAAAGATGGGGTTATTTTCCCTAAAAACATGTGTCTATTCTTTGAATCGCATTTCCAAAGCCAAAAGGCAACAATAATACAAAAGAATTAGGCTTAGAGAGCCTCAAGATTGTATCACTAATGTAAAAAGACTGACATCAAAAGTTAACTGCCATCAAGTTTTAAATAGATGAAGGTAGCTTACTTGTATGTACAAGCTTGTATGTATTAATTTCACCTCTCACTGCTAAATTTGTTATGTTGAAGCTAAAATTATTAATATCACCTATGTAAAGGGTATATATTTAAATGTACAGTGTTTTTATTAAAAACTAATATGAAAAAATTATGAATTATGTGGACACTTTTTTTAAAAAATTTTCCCCCTATATCAGATAAATCTTAATATAAAGACCTGATGTATTAGGTCCATAAATTTGGTTGAATAAGGACTACATATACATGATCAAATTAATGTCCTACCTATCTAGATAACAAGATGGGCTTCATAGATATAGTGTTATTAATACCTGGTGTCAAATGTGCTCCTAATTTTAATATCCAATTCAATTCTTGTATAGCTAAGTTGTTATCCTTGTTGCCTTCCTTGCCTTTGTCAGGGACTATTTGTAGGACTCTAAAATTAAAAGAGTGTGATGGAAACTCCAGGATGTGTTTCGCTAACGCATTTGTCTCTATTGATTTCCTGATGTCATACAGATGATTGTAAATGCGTTCCTGCAGTTTCCTTTTTGTTAATCCTACATAAAATGCCTGGCATTTAATGCAGGTAGCAAGATATATGAGATTGCGAGTGTTACAGTTAGCAAAGAAATGTGGTGTAAAAACAAAATCCATGGTTGGATGTTTAAATATCTGTTCTTTAGAGATATAATTGCATCTACTGCAACTGTGGCATGGGAAAGTACCTCTTCTACTTGACACGGGATCATGGGGGCTCATTCTATCACCAATTGTGGTGATGTGTATGTCACCGCATAAAATTCTTTTTAGACTTTTGCTATTTTTATATAAAAAAGATGGATGAATACCAACTAGATCCCTAGTAGTGGTATCTATATTTAATAAGTGCCAGTTATTTTGAATGACTTCTTGTATCCTTTTAATATCACTAGTATAAGTTATTACAAATCTAACTCGATTGTTATTAAATGATTTCTTTTTATTACAAAACTGAACAACCTGATTATATGGTTCTATTTTATTTGGTTCAGCTGGTATGCTGTGTCCCAAGATATTGTGTTTAATTTCCCTGACCATTTTAGGTTCATAGCCTCTATCAATGAACAATTTCTCTAATAGTTGAGCCTCTTTATTAAGATCTTTTTCATTGCTACATAGATTCTTTATTCTAAGGAACTGGCTCTTTACTATACCCTGGAACACATGCCTAGGGTGCATGCTGTCAAAAGCTAATAGCGCATTACGCCATGTGGGTTTCCTATATAAAGATGAAGTAATGCCTCCCTCAGATGTAAAACTAAGGGTCACATCAAGAAAACTAATTTGAGTAACAGAGATTTCCTTTGTAAATCTCAGGAAACTGCTAGTAGTTTCCAAGTAGCCAAGAAAAATTTCAAAAAGTTGTAAAGTACCTTCCCATACGATTATAATATCGTCTACGAAACGTCTATAGAGTTTTACATACTTAAATCTCTCATCTGTAAAGAGAAACGACTTCTCCCACCATAAAACCACCAAATTGGCGTAGGTATTTGCACAGGGGGTGCCCATGGCTACCCCCCATTTTTGTAGATAATACCTATCACCAAAAGTGAACACGTTGTTATACAAAATAAGTTCTAACAATTGGCATACCAGAATGATTCTATCATTACTGAAGGTAGTTTCTTTGGTCAGGAGTTGTCTGATACTTTCCACCCCTTCTGTATTGGGTATGGATGTAAATAAGTTCTTTACATCCAGAGTGATGAAAATGTATTGTTTGCTATTATCCAACTTGATGTTCTTTATATTATCTAAAAGATCATAAGTATCCCTCAATATGGTGGGGTACTGATTTACTACAGGTCTCAATAGATCCTCCACGAATTTAGATATGTGAGCTGTCACCCAATTATCACCTGATACAATTGGTCTATAAGGGATGGGTGTTATAGCCTTATGAATCTTTGGTATGCCTTTAATGGTGGGTATGGTGGG
Organism: Protopterus annectens; assembly: GCF_019279795.1. Taxonomy (NCBI): domain Eukaryota; kingdom Metazoa; phylum Chordata; order Ceratodontiformes; family Protopteridae; genus Protopterus; species Protopterus annectens. The sequence continues at coordinate 1,822,584,463 of NC_056739.1, forward strand.
GAACTCTATATTTAAGTAATTATAAATCTCCTGACTAACTTGACGACATATGACTAAGTCATATGTAGTATCCTTGACCATGTGGATAATGTGTGACACTTCCTTGTGGGTTATGGGTGCATAGGTGTCTGCTACTGACAGCATGCTGTGCATGCCTTTGAGATACTCTTCACTGTCTAGCACGACAACTCCCCCTCCCTTGTCTGCCGGTTTCACTACTATTCTAGAATCCTGTTTAAGATTACTCAAACTGTTGGCTTCCGATGGACTAAGATTATAATATCTGCCTTTCTTTATGATCTTACTAAATAATATATAATACTGATGTTCACATGCCTTTAAAAAGCACTCAATGTGTGGAGGCATGTTAGGTATAAAGGTGCTATGAGTTCTATAACAGATTATATCCTGATTAATTACCTCATCAGTTTTAAAAAGCAGTTTCAAGCAAAGGTTCCTACAAAACAGCCTCAAATCTATCAAAGTATCTGTTAACTTTGCACTAATTGCTGGTATAAAATTAAGGCCTTTATTCAGGACCTTAATGCTAAATGAGTCCAAAGGAACGCTAGAATAATTAAACAGAAGGTGGTGAGTCAGTTCCTTCTCCTTCTGTTTTGCGGAAACTGTTCCGATGAGTTCTTTCTCTTGCGTGAGTCTCTGCTGTGAGACCTCCCTCTGTTGGGATAAGTACTTTGTTTTTTCAAATACGGTAAAAAAGCCCCCGAAGTAGAAGATGTAATGGAGGTATTCTTGGGGATTGCTCCAGTAGAGTGAAATGTAGCTTTATTGGTAAATGCTTCTTGATTTGGCAGGGGTGTGTCGGCAAAGTCAGAAACCGTGGGCAAATTGTTGGATGTATTCGATGTCGTCGCTTCCGCTTGAACCATGGATAGAGGTGTTTCAGGTAAAGGTTGAACAGTGCTGGTAATATTCGAGTTAAGAGGTCTGGCATTGTAACTATTTCTTACTTCAGTGGAAGCTGATTGAGCAGCTTGATGTCGTGGCCAAACAAACACTTGACCCCTTTGAAAATCGTTATAGTCCCGTAATAGCTTTTTGTGTTTGGTAGCTTTCAGCCTTTCACTGAACATGTTAACTTGTGTAAGGCTATGGTTAATTTTATCTACACAAAAAGTAGAGGTATATCGCTCACATAGTTGTTTGTATAATGAATCTGTTTTATCTCTTAATTCCATTTCTATAGGTTGGAAATAATCTAACATAAGTCTCGCATAGTTGAGTCCCAACTCTATATTTAAGTCCTGCCAGCGTTTCAATAATTCAGGATGTGAGTCCCCGTAGGTGGGCATGCAAAATACCCTCATACCCCTGGGGACTATTTTGAAATGAACGCAAGCTTCTAAATGAAGTCTCTGCCAGGCATATCGCTGAAGTTGGTATAAATTGTCCTCTAATAATTTCAGCAAAGGAAAAAAGTCTATAAGGTTCTCACCATTTTCTTGAGGTTGTACATTGCGGACATCATCCGATAAGTCCAGAGACAATAAAGGGTTGATGGTTGTGTGTATAAGTCCATTCCACAATAATGATGTATCCCTCGACTCCATTTCTGGATGTAAAACTGATTCCATAGTGTACAGGGTATACCAACCAAGAAAGAAAGAAAAGCTGCGGTGAAAGTCGGTGTCCCTGTTGAATGATTCACTCACCAAAAGAGCTGAATATAGTAAAAGCAAAAGTGAGGAACCAACCACAAATAGAGCATGCAAATGCAGTCCGAAAATCAGTGATATTCTGGCTGAAGAAATTGGTCACGATCCGTTATATAATCCAGGCAATTCTTTATTAAAATACAGGAGATAAGCGCTTTCGCGTGGTAAATCCACGCTTCATCAGATATCATTATAAAGTACATATTTCCTATTATTTAAATACAAAAACGCGGGAACTTAACAATGCAGTTACAATTTCATATAATTAAAAACAGCTGTGTTCTTACTGCTAGGCGCTCTATAGATGCGCTCATTAATTAGCGAGAATCTCGCCCCTATTGCAAACTAGGCATGATCAGTAAGAAACAAAACCAAGCAAAAGTCACATGATTTTCAATGTTTCACTGCAGTTACGTTGATATAAAACATATCCATTTAAAGGTTTAAAACCAAAATATTGCTAATTAATTGTCCAAAATTAAATGTGCATCAGAAATTTCTTACACTTGATACGTCAATGTAAATAGATGATTGTAATAAAGTCTTGCCAGACATTTATTTAAAAATGGCCATTTATGGCAAGATTAATAGTCACAAATATTGTAAGAGTCAATGCATCATTTAATGAATGTATCTAAAATGCAAGAGACACTATTAGCGTATATCTAGTCTGTGACTTGTTCTTCAGACATTATTAAAACGTGTATAAGAGCATAAGAGCTCTGCACATATGGTTAAAAAACCCAGTCTGAATGACACTGTTAAAACCAAGTGTGAAGACTGATATAAGAAATAATAATGCTGACTCCTTCTTAAAAATACTGTATAAAGTTATTACTTCATTTGAGGTGTCCTTTGTCAAACTCTATATATAAAAATCAAATAAACGAAACTATAATTACAAGATGTACGCACTAAAGGCTTGCGAATGCGCATGAACAGCCTAATCCCGGAAAATAGTTCGGGCTGAATATCTTTGGTGATGTTGAATAAAGATGGGGTTATTTTCCCCTAAAAACATGTGTCTATTCTTTAAATCGCATTTCCTAAGCCAAAAGGCAACAATAATACAAAAGAATTAGGCTTAGAGAGCCTCAAGATTGTATCACTAATGTAAAAAGACTGACATCAAAAGTTAACTGCCATCAAGTTTTAAATAGATGAAGGTAGCTTACATGAATATACAAACTTCTATGTATTAATTTCACCTCTCACTACTTAATTTGTTATGTTGTGGTTAAAATTATTAATATCACCTATGTAAAGGATATATATTTAAATGTACAGTATTTATATTAAAAACTAATATGAAAAAATTATGAATTATGTTGACACTTTTTAAAAAATTTTTTCCCCCTATATCAGATAAATTTTAATATAAAGACCTGATGTATTCGGTCCATAGATTTAGTTGAATAAGGACTATGTATACGTAATCAAAATAATGTCCTACCTATCTAGATAACAAGATGGGCTTCATGGATATAGTATTATTAATACCTGGTGTCAAATGTGCTCCTAATTTTAATATCCAATTCAATTCTTGTATAGCTAAGTTGTTATCCTTATTGCCTTCCTTACCTTTGTCAGGGACTATTTGTAGGACTCTAAAGTTAAAAGAGTGTGATGGAAACTCCAGGATGTGTTTCGCTAACGCATTTGTCTCTATTGATTTCCTGATGTCATACAGATGATTATAAATGCGTTCCTGCAGCTTCCTTTTTGTTAATCCTACATAAAATGCCTGGCATTTAATGCAGGTGGCAAGATATATGAGATTGCGAGTGTTACAGTTAGCAAAGAAATGTGGTCTAAAGATAAAATCCATAGTTGGATGCAACTTGCACCGAGGCTCCTCTCCATTATATCCTCCACCAGCCCTATCAGTTCCTGCCAGGTGAAAAAATTTTCACCTCCACTAGTACAACTCCCTGAGGTTACAGCTGCACCAGCAGTCAGGGTAGAGCTACCTGACATACTTGGAACAGATAGGGCAAGGGTTATGAAGGCAACACTGGCAGGTTGTGGCCCTGAAGTGCTGTGGTGTCTATGCTGCCATCTGTGGATGTATGGCAGGCCGAGCAGCAGTAGTCTCTCTCTCTCTCTCTCTCTCTCTCTTTACTATTGATGATTAATTTTCATCAGCAAGTTGTGCAAAAAGTAGATTGTTAATAAATTTATAACCCCCTAAAAAAGAGACAAGGGAGACAAAAAAAGAGAGAGATAGCTACATGTCATTCAACAAGAATTTATACTTTAAACAAAATGTCATTTGACAATGCACAAACAACTGTGATAATTTACTATTGCACACCTTTGCAACATCCACATATGATGAAAAGGTATTTATGTGGTATTATATAAACAAAGATCACTGATCTGATGTAAGAAACATCTTCCCTTATTTTACTATGAGAGATTGGAATTATGCATTCTAACTTAATAATTAACCTTCACACATCTCTCCTGAACAAACTGCAGTCATGCTACTATAAAATAGCTGTTTGTCTCCAACATGCTAACTCGCACACACATCATTGCTTGGCAATTAAATCTATAAACTGGTTTGAGTTCCCTCATTACCTACATTACTCCCAACTTACTGTCACCCACAAACTACTAAACAATGCAAACTACTGCCCACCCCTTCAAATTATAATACAAGCACACACCCCTACTCAGCATCTTAAATCCTCTAATAAACAGCTCTTCGCCATAACTAAACGCAACAAAAGAGCTGGACATTGTCTCTACTCCCACACCATTGCCAAACTTTGGAATGTGCTCCCTCTATTACTCAACTAGACTCTTTAAAAACATTTACATTTGCACTAAAAGTACACTATCTGAATAACCGTGTCTGTTCTTGTAGTCAAATGATTAAACCACAGTAAATGTTTTGGCTACTATACACTATAGATACTTTTACTAACGTAATATAGTTGCAATTTACACTAACTGTCTTCATATCCAGTCTCGCTTGCTTTCTTTATTTCTGTGGCTGAATAAACATAATTGATTAAACAGTATTCTTACTTATGAGAATATACAAATAGAATTACTAAAAATTTAGCACACTGTGTTTATTTTCTTGTATTGTATTTCTCTATAATATGTATTTGTCTTGTATATTAACTTCAATTTGTATTATGTAAAAAACTTTCTTGACTTTCAAAGTTAAGCTAATGTTATGCAAGCATTTCTGTGATTGTATGGAGCTTTTCTCCCGGGCCTACACTGAAAATGAGTCATTAGGCCCAGTGGACTTTCTCAGTCAACAAATGTCAATAAATAATAATAATAATAATAAGTAAATAATTACAATTACCATAATGTAATTCTTTGTGACAGACTGTTTTTAAGATGTTATAAAGAATTATCAGTAAAAAATATGCTGCTTCTCGGTCCTGAGCCCACATGCATGCAGGAAAGCTGGTATATAAATTCACTAATGCAAGCAGGAACACTTATTGGACAGGCATGCATGCTAGTGATGAATGGCAAAGTAAGCTTGCTCAAGATGCTAGTGCTTGAGGAGCTGAAAATAAAATAATGGCTTTAATTTTTCTTTGTTTCATACTTACCCTGTGCGTCACTGATGTCAGTTAATCTCCTCTGGTACATTCAAATACATTTGAAAGCATAATGAATAACTGAGTTGGCTGATTAGACAGTTGCTGCCATATACTAGATAAGTTATGGGCCATTATAATTACACAACAGGGCAGTTTTCCAAGTCCTAAATTCATGCTCTCATTGGCTTAGGATGTCCTGCTTGTGCTTTTTGGTGACAACATTGTTCCCAACTGCACTGAATGCTAGTTGGAGTAGAGACGTGTGACTAAGCTATTCCAAGCCTCAGCCCTATATGTGTCCCAGTAAAAAAAACCTGCAGCAGCCTATGGCTGTAGTGCTTCATGAGAAGTGCCATAAATATCCTGGGCTTCTCAACACCCTACCTTTGTGCTCTAAGTTTAGCACCATTCTCCCCCTCACCACCGATGTCTGCAAAAGTCTAGCTTACAAACTTTATGTCTGAACTGGCAATTAATTCAGATTTCATGTGTTAAAGGTATTGTGCAAACATGCACAGCCTTGTCAACTGTATTACACAATTATAAGCAGATGGATCCCTTTGCAAACACATTGGAAGCAACTACACCAGACAGCAGTAAATATGTGAAATATAGCTTTGAACTGTGCCATGTGTGATTTTCCATCCATTATCAGAGGCTGCAGTGTTGAACAATGGAAATCTGACTGGCATGGCTTTTGAGAGTTACACTTTGGAAGGTGAAAGATGGCTGACTTTGGACATATCAGTTTGGGGCTTACCCGATATTAACATATTTTTGTAACTGTTAGGAATTGAACCAATGGGATGAAAGCATCAAAAAGTGCAACTTAATGTGTTAGCTGACATTTCCACAGGAGAGCTAACTTTACACCCTAGAAGTCTGACAGTTACTAACATTTGAATGGATGGAGATACAGGTCAGAGAGGCCTATATGTATGTGTTTGTAATCCTGTCTTGCAATGCATCCCTATGCAAAAGTCATTTTTACTGTAAGTAGTCATGGTTCACATGGATACAGCTGAATGTAATTATCAAGACAGGTAGGTTTATGTTAAATGCATACTTCAAAAGACATAAGGGTCTTAAACACATACTTGTGATATGTGATGAGTCATGATGATGACAACAAAAGTATTGTGCCCATCATGAAATAAATTCATTGCCATGTCTAAGAAGGTGGAGATACATGAGTTTGTGTTTTGTGTGTGTGTGTGTGTGTGTGTGTGTGTGTGTGTGTGTGTGTGTGTGTGTATATATATATATATATATATATATATATATATATATATATATATATATATATATATATACATATATATATATATATATACACATACACATATATATATATATATATATATATATCTATGAACCATTAGTCATAGCTCATTAGTCAAGGCTTACTGATACATGCCTTTCAAGAAAAAAAGTTTGACATTATCAATTTTCTTTGATGTTAAAGTCTTCCTGAAATATAGGTTTTTGCACCCTATTTAAAAAGTATCTCATCACCTGTATTATTTCTTAAGAGTTACTGCTCTTAGACCTTGTGCTACAGAGACAGTTCTATGACAGGTAGGATTTCTCCCCTTAGTACTGTCCAGAATAGTGAAGACAGTGCAATATTTGCAGGTGTAGTTCAGCTATCTAAGGCAACCTAAACAAAGTGTGTCACTTTTTCATTAGGTAGTATACCCAGGTTATGTAGCATCAAGCGGACAGCAAATGTACCTTAAAATAGGAGAAAATGGAAAAGTAAATATTGTGATTAGTAGCAAGGTGTTCTGTAAACAGGATTCAAACAATACTTTATTTACCTTACTTGTGTCAATTCACCTCAGTTACACTCCCTGTGCCACAGTGGAAGTTACCTGACAAGTATATTTTCTGGATTGATTACTTTCCAGAGTGCTGCCAGACAAGCAAAGTTGCTAGGCATTCATGAGCTACCTAAGGTGGCCTAAACAATTTTTTTCACTTTTTTTCTTTAGTAGTTAATTGAGTTTGTCTGATGCTGAGCGATGAACAAATTCCCTTTAAAATGAAGGTAGATAAAAAAAGTATTTTGATACATTGCTATGGGATTTATATACTGGATTCAGAGAATACTTCAAATGCCATATTTATCTCAATTCACTTCAGTTGCACCTTGCACTATAGAATCTGACACCTGTCAGGTACATTTACTGAAGTAAGTATTCTCTCTGTTGCAGGTGGGGGGGGGGGGGTGCAATGAAACCAGGAGTGTTTGAGCTACCTAAGACAGACTAAACTGAATTTTTCACATTTTCCCTAGGTAGTGAACTTTGCATGATGCAAAGAAGAAAACCTATGTACCTTAAAATGGATTACGGTTGAAAATTAAATATAGTGAACTATGATAAGGTGTTCTGTAGGTAGGATTTGAACAATGCTTCAGGTATCTTATTTCTATCAATTCACTTCAATTACACCTTGTGTCACAGAGAAAGGTACTTGACAAGTGTATTTTTCTGACTCATTACTATCCAGAGTGTTGCTGGATATGCAAAGCTGTCAGGTGTTTTTGAGCTACCTAAAGCAGCCTAAATGAAAGTTTTTACTTATTTCCTTTTAGTGCTTGTGTGATACCAAGCAGAGAGCAAACAGAAAAAAAATGTTAAAAGGGTAATATATGTTAGGGAAATTACAGATACTGCATGAAATGCATACATGGGCATATGTACTAATGATCAGAGCAAGAAGTGCATTCAACTGAACAATACAATTGTATAGCAAAATGTTATGAAATATATATGTAGACAATCCTTTGCAAAGGTATCATGTCAACAGATTTGAGCCTTGTATCACATATACTTCATCAATAAGCTCACTGCACTTACAGCTTTTGCCACAAAAAAAGATACATGTTAGGTTTATTTTCTTCTGTGAGTACTAAACAGAGAGCTGTTAAGTCACACAATTGTGTTTGGCTGGTTTGTGTGACCTGTCATAGACTAAACTAACTTTTTCACCTTTTCTCTTAAAGCATGAAAATGATTTTTGAGCTGCCAAGTGGCAGGCAAATGATACAAGGTGAAACAAGACATGAAAGGCCAGCATTGAAATATTTGGACTGTCAATCTCCTATATATCAGTCAATGTACTTGCAGACATTTTTAAGTCCCTTCTCCCAGACACACACTTATTAGGTGTATATAAGAAAGGGGAGATTATGAAAGCTGATTGTTCCTGCTGTCAGGGTACTCAGAGAAACCTGCAAGCCATTAACAGGTAACACTTCTAAGTGCTCGCCCTTGCATTGCTGAGGGTGTGTGCATGTAATTGTGTAAGTCCCTACACCATGTTTACATTCCTAGCACTTAGTGAAGTTTTTGGTATTCAGGAATAATAATGATGTCACACCTCATTTACATATTCTCAGTGCTCACGGGGCTGAATCTGCATTATATGATGGTAATGGTGTAGACAGTAACCTTGTATCATATTAAGAAGACTACTATGAAACACACAGCTAAATAGTGGTAGAGTAGCTGGGCTTTGGGAGATTTAGCTGTTTTCTGCATTGTATTGTCAAGGTATGTTGATATTTCATAAATAATGCTTTCATTTTTAACATCACTAGGAGGTGAAATGATGTGACTGATTACAACTATTTGGATAATTTTAAATGTATTTACATTTATCCTTTACTTTTGCCATAGTCATTTTTGCATTTCTGCAATTATGATAAATTGTTAATGCCGAAATGTAGTACAAAGTTTAAAATGTGTTATTTCAATTACAGATGTGTTTTATGATCTGTGCTGATAACTGATCTCAAAATATACTTCTTTTTATGTGTTTTATTTTTTTTTTGGGGGGGGGGGTTGGGTGATACCTTTTCTGTAGTTATAGGACATATACATATTTCTATATGAAAGTAATCAGTGACATAACTTTTTATATTTAAAGTTTTCTCAGTTCCTTACCATTACTGCAGGGATGAATTGTATTCTTGAGTTTTGCCCCTGTATGATAGTATCAGAACACAGCCATTATATGGTTAAGCAAAGGTTGGGGACTCTGGCAGGCATCAGTTTTCCTCTTTGCATGTGCTGGAATCCTAGGCGTTGAGCTAAGTCATGATTGTGTGTGCTATTCTTTGCCTCTTAGCCAGATCCAAGTCACTGTGTGCACCCTTCCAACTGACAGCACCATCTGCAGCTGGTGTTTTTCCTTCAGACTCCTTATCTTTATATGCTGATAATGAGGATGATGGCCCTCCCTGTGGTCATTGAAACTGTTGTGCTGCCCCTTGCTGTCCTTGGTGAAGTTGTTTCCTGAGAGTGTTATTGTGTAACATGGAACAGACTGTAAATATTTCAGCACAGTTGCCCAGGTAATACTGCAGGACACATTTTGATGTGTCTAGATACATTGATTTAAGCAAATCAAACACATGCTTTATGATGTTCCTAGTTTGTGCGGGCATCACAGTATCCTTGCCCAGTCAGGTTGTGTGGGTTTCTTATAGGTGTCATGAGCCAGGGCTCCAATGTGTAATGTGCACCCCCCAGTAGATGCCCTTGAGGAATGTCACCACTAGCAAACCTGGTGTAGAGCTCATGAGTGTGCCATATATGCGACTTATGAAAACTGCCAGGCATTATAGATGATCTCTTGGGCATTACAGACAACCTGACAATTTATGATATGGTAAACGTTTCTGCTGATGTACCTCCTTCTCTGTTACCCAGTTGGGGCTTTTATTTCTATATGTGTGCCATCTGTGGCACCCAACATTTCAAAGAAGTGTACTATTACATAGAATTCTTGCATGGTTCTTGCTCTCTCCTGTGATGTTCATGGGAAACAGATATGCTCCATTGCATGTAGTAGCATTGCATTTAAAAACCGATGTAATATTTTTAAGGCCTATGCCTGTGACACCCCAATATATCCCCTGCGGGTCTCTAGTATGTACTAGTAGGTAATATGCTAAACATACCTTTGTTTCCACTGGGATGGGTTTTCCACGATTTTCCTGCAGCCTGAAAAGGGGAAGGTAGAGGCTGCATATTTCTTTCCTTGTTTCCCTGTCCACCCTGTATCTATTAATTACTTCTGCTTCATGCAGTCCATGATATGTCAAATGGGGTCTAAACACCATTGTTCTTCTTCTTGCCTGAGATCTGGCAGCAGCGGCAGAAGCAGCACCCTGGTTTAAAGCCCATTGCACACACAGCATAATAATAACAGCAGCAACCCCTAACATGTTTTTATCATGCCGTTATTCCAAAAGATTTTGGTGTACATGTCAAAAGCCTGCATTGAGTACACAGGATTGCTTTATAGCTTTCTGAATATCTATACCATATTGGATAGGTTAATTATTATATACTTTAGCTCTTTATGCTTTAATTAGCATATTCTGCCATTTCCCATTGTTGCATAGATCTACATGTCATGTAGAGCTGCTTAATGAACACCAAATCATACACTATTGTGTTGGCAGTACTGCACAATGCCAAAACTATCACTGCACTTCATGTAGCTGTTAATGAGACCTACACATAATTGTTTTATTCTCTCTTCATGACTTTTTCATTCCTTGTTTATTTATGAATGTTTTTCTGTATGTATATTTTAGAACTTCTTCCTTAGATTACCCCATCTTAGCTCAATTAATATGTGATACAACTCTAACTGCACTCATTTGCTTACCTGTTCCATTGTGTTAAAGCTCACTTGTACAATATAGTTTTCTGTTGCACAAAAATCAGTTTCACCTATTCTGGGAAATTTCCTCTAAAATTCCACCATTTGGAATGTCTGAGTACTGGAATAAATTGAGATTTCATGGAATTAAGGACATTAGGTCAGAGAACTCGTACCATAAGTTGTATTTCTATTAATATTTATTAGGAGTAAAACTGTCAGTTTACTTTAGTCAGTATTCTGTATGTTTAAGTGTTTCTTATAGCCACGTACTAAAAACTGTAACAACAACTCATTAATGACAGTAAATTATCCTTTGGAATCACACATATAAATTCTGGAATTTCTGATCATAACAATGCAATTTCCTTTTTTTTAATTACCTTATATCAGTTCCCCTCAATATATCTCTCTGCATTCTGAAGAAGGGGATTTTTAGCTGACCAAGGTCAACACTGTATCAGTATTTTTTTCAGTTTTATAACCTTAATTTAGCAAAATGGTACCATAACATTAACACTTTAGAAGCCTATTATGCCCAAGGATTTTACATTTGACACCTTGCTTGCACTGTGAAGTGAAGAGTTTTGGATGCCAAAACAAAGCTTCCCAATGCACTGTGCTGTTAACACTTTAATGCTGACTTCCTGGAGAAATGAGTGTAAAAAAGCATGACACAATTTACTTCTTTGACAGAAATGAGTCCTTAATATTTTGTCATTCCTCTCCTGTCAAATTTAAACTCCTGAGCAGTATCTTGATTTTCCTTATCACATTCATAATAAACCAACTGGGGTCATTTCATTTATAACCTGTGAAGTGAAGGGTTAATGCCCTGTTTTATCAACATCTCCTCCCAATACACACAATACAGCACTGATACTTAAAGAAACACAAAGCTGTATATATTCCTGCTGAGAGCTCATACTATCAATTTTCACATTAAGGAAATCCAGCTATTGCTCTCTTCCATCAGTATCTATTGAGCAGTGGTACCAGAGATATCCGCTATACTGAAAAAAAAAATACTTAGCTCGTCTGATGAAATGTTTTAAATGCATAGGGTTCACCTTGGGGTTGGCTGCTGCTTAGATTTTATCCATTAATAACACACAGAGTTGCAACTGAGCTCTTTGTAGAGCTGATAGGAAAAAAATAGTGCCACTTACAGAATCCATGGCCTGCCTAAGGGGAACGTATACATAATGTGACATCTATTTTTAGTGTGAAATTTACAAAAATTGAATTTCCTTAGAAACACTGCATTTATACAAGAACACAGGCAACTTTTCCAGGTTAATGCCTTCATATGACCTTCTGAATTTTACAGCTATAGCTCTGCACGATATCATGCTAAGAAACATTTAGGTTGCTTGGGAAACATATAACTATGTTCCTTTATGTACATGCAGTTAACATGCTGCCTTTGGGGAGAAGACAGTGCTGTATTTCCAGCATGCCTTGCTTTTGTGTGTAAAAATTTGTATTTTTATTTTGTTTTGTATAGCTTCTATTTGCGGCATCTAATTTCTAGATTTTTTGACTGATACACATTAGATCTGTAAAGTTCTTGATAACAGTATTTGTAGAATGTTTCTGGACATTTAAGCTTTTTGAAATAAGATTGATAAACTGAGAAAAATATTGATCTTGTAACCAACAGCAGATATTATAAAGAATGCAGAACTTCACCCAGGCAAGTTTATTGATACTGAAAAATAGTATAAATATTGTGGACATGTAAGTGGTATTTGAATAAGTACAGAGAGTGTAGCAGTTTGATATCTATGAAATAAAAACACATGAATATATCATACCACAACAGTAGTCATCTTGTAATTAAGCTTTGCCATTTACTTTTGGAAAAGTATATTTTAGTAACACTGTAGCTCATAAATCTTTCAAGGAATATCATAATTCTATGTGCATATTTGAATATACGTGAGCTTTTGAGTGTGAGTGTGTGTGTGTGTGTGTGTGTGTGTGTGTGTGTGTGTGTGTGTGTGTGTGTGTGTGTGTGTGTGTGTGCATGTTCCACATGTATCACTCTTTGTGTGTGAGTATGTATGTATATGTGTGTGCATATACACACACTCACATGCAAGTGTGCAGAGGTCGATATATGTGCACGTGCTGAAAAGACACACAGATGTGGAACAAGTTTGCCTCATACCTGCACATAAATTTCATTGTTTATGGCAAAACATGACATACATTAAGCAGAATGCACATTATTAAGATAAGATGTACTGCATTTATATTAATATCCATCTAAAATTCTTAATTAAAATGCATTTGTCTTTCTTATTACTTCATACATTATTTCATATGGCAAAAATGAAGTATTCCACACCAAAAGCAAATAATTATTTTAGGGAGAGAAGAAATGAACTTAACTCTCACTAAAGTTTCTAGGTATTTTCATGCTAGTACTACATGGTTGCTGTTAAGAAGTAAGAAAATGCAGACAGGTAGGGGGATTCACAGACAGTGGTATGTACTGTGCACAAGCCGCACTAAGCTTTGTAATGGTATGCAGCCACACCAATTTACTTCATGAAGAATGCTGAACATAAGGGGAACCAAACTATACAGACTATGCAGTGAGCTACAGGTCTTCTTCTTTTGGCTTTTCCCAGTTAGGGGTCGCCACAGTGGATCACCTGTCTGCTCATGATTGGCAGTGGGGTTTTATAGTGTTGAGTTGCCAGCCTGGTGCCCACCCTTCTACAGAAGGTACACACACACACTCATGATCAGAACACGTGAGTGTTTCACGTGGAAACACTGTAATGAAAGCAATTGTAATAAATGCAACATGGCTTGCCAGTCCAAAATAATCTATGCCAGTAAATTCAGGCTTGCATGCACATTAGCAGTGTCTACTAACCCCTGATACTGTACCTCCCCCTAAGCTGCAGGTAAGGCATGCAGCTCCCCATCCATCCTATTAGCAGGTGCTTGTGACTTGTATAATCACTGGAAGGACTCCCACCAGTCTTCAAGGCACTGGACTTACCAATGCATTACCCCCTCAGGGGGTATCTATCTCTCCTGAAATACAGACAAAAGGATCTCTTCACTCTGCTGCTACTACTGCTGTTGTCCCTCTGTTATGTTCTGTTGAAAATCTGACAGGCATATGCAGTAGAACACAATATCTACCAGGCCGCACATCCTGGAATCACATGTCTTTCACAAATACAGCGCCCTATTCAGATACAGGCAGTAAGCCACAAACCCACCCAGGCCATAACATATTCTCAACAAGCGTTGATTCACTTGATGGGCCCTGTATGCAGGACAGCAGGGCAAGTGCTCCAAATTACAGCACTAATCATCATGTCCAAATCAGTATAAATGTGCAACAAATACAGGTATGCATGACTGGAATCATGTAGAGAAGGCTGTAACATGTACTTAAAAGGTTACTTAAGATAAACAAAAGTAAAACAGTACACTACATGGACTTTAGTGCAACTTGTTCATCAGTCAGTTTGCCAACATAACAGACCCCACCACTGGTACAGATATGTTTAACTGTCATGTTGGCATTTCACTGTGCATGGTGAACAGACTTTATAAATGTGTGCATTCACTGCAAGTCATACAAACATACAGAAGACAATGCTGGCAGCCTAAGATGTACAACATTGGCTGACATAGTAGGTGGACCATGCATGAATTACATGGAATAACCAGCTTGTTTAGAATTAGTTACGTATGTGCATTCCAGATAAGTAGCATTTGGTCGATGCTCTTACATTGATATGATGTAGCTGTAGGCGTGGATAGTAGCATGCCTAACAAAAATACTGATGCTGTATGTATGTCTGTCAGTATGTGCTAACCTACACATCCTTAGCAAATGTAGTCAAAAATGTGTAAAGTCCTTTATCTAAATTAGACCTGAAGAGTAAAAAACAAGCACCAGTAAGACAATCCCCCACAGAGCAAGGACAGAATATGTGAGATGTACATGTAAAGTAAAGGCAAAAAAAAAAAACATTGAATAATGTTACTGTGTAACAGTTACAGACATGTGGCCTGCTCATGCAACTGAGTCTCAAGGGCGAGGACAGGTATTTTCATCCTACACATGTTCCTGAACATGTACACTGTTTGAAAATTATCTTAAGAGATGTTGGTCTGTTGACAGATCAGCTTGGATCATTCAGGCTGTCATTGGTTCCATCACAGCCATATGATGGACATCATTTACTACTCAAGAATAGGAGGATCCTGTCCAGACAACATAACATACATTGTATTGACATACCCCTCAAATACTCATGCTTTCCTTTTCTCCAGTCAGGGACAATGGGATATTTTGGATGTTGTTCCCTCAGTTATCATACTTTTTGTTGTTGTTGCTGTTAAGGAAAAGCAATATATGATGCCCTGATGGATTATATGATGCCCTGTTGGACAAATGAAAAAAAAAATCACTGTGTTGGAATGATGGCATTTGACTGCAGCCCTCTCTGTCCTATATGGGGGGAGGTTTCACACTCACTGTTTGATGCATATATGGTGCTACGGTTGTACACATCTACTAAGATGTGTATCTTGTTTACATAGGTATCAAACATTGTCCAGAAGGGTGTTAATCCACAGATAACGCCCACTGAGGAACAAATCCGCTGCTTCATGGCAGCACATCAAGTTGCCGTGTAGCTGGGAATGAAAAAAACTAACATCAGCTATTATTTTACACTCACTAAGCACTGCTTTTGCTGGGCGGCCATGGTGGTGCAGTGGTTAGCGTTGCTGCCTTACCGCAAAAGGTTTTCTGGTTCGATCCTTGGCTGTGTTGCCTTCTGTGCAGAGTCTGCATGTTCTCCCTGTGGTCATGTGGGTTTCCTCCAGGTGCTCTGGTTTCATCCCAAAGACATGCTGTAGGTGGATTGGACACTCTAAATAGGCCCTAGGTGTGAGTGTGTGCATGTGTGCGCCTTCTGTAGGCTGGCAACTCAACACTATAAAAAACTCCACTGCCAATCATGAGCGGACAGGTGATCTGCTGTGGCGGCCCCTAAATGGGAAGAAGTAGAAGCACTGCTTTTGCTGTTTAGTGAGTGTAAAATAAAAAAGAAAAAAATTAAATTAAAAAAGTGTGTGTTTGTGTGTGTATGTGTTTATGTCTGTGTGTGAAAGTATATGAGTGTATGAGAGTGAGAGACATCAATTGAGAGTAGTGCTTTTGCTGTTTAGTGAAAAGTGTGTGTGCATGTGTTTATGTCTGTGTGTGAGATTGTGTGTATGTATATATGAGAGTGAGAGCAATCAATTGAACTATTATTTTACACTCACTAAAGAGTGCTTTTGTTATTCAGCCAGTGTAAAAAAAATTCAAACAAAAGAAATATGTATGTGTGAGTGTGTGTGTGTGTGTGTGTTTATGTTTCTGTCTGTGTGAGTGAATATGTGCATAAGAACAGAAGAGACTGTGTGTGTGTGTGTGTGTGTGTGTGTGTGTGTGTGTGTGTGTGTGTGTGTGTGTGTGTGTGTGTGTGTGTGTGTGTGTGTATGTGAGAGAGAGTGAGAGTGACCACTGGTAGCAGTAGCACCAAACAGGTTTGCATATCTTTGGACCATTCAACTGAAGAAATCTGGATAAAGCCTAAAATAAATGGGGGACAAAGGCTCAAAAATAGGAAGAGATTTTAAGCTCATATAAAATTACAAACTTCCTTAATAAAAGGATTTGTGTTAGCATGAATTTTCTGAAGGAAATAAAAGTTGGAAACTAAAACATATGTCATTATATAGTAACTTAAATCTCCGATGACAGGCAACAGACCAAACATTTTAGTAATAAAGGACCAAACAATAAAGTAATTATCTGGATATTTTTGAAGTGTTATATTTTGGATATAAAATGCTTCCTCCAACACCATCAGCATATACTACAGCAAGTTTTAAACATTAGGTGGAGAAAGTGTTTTACATCAAAAATATATTAAAAAAAATGTAGTCATAAAAAATAAATAAATAAATAAGTAAAACACAACAATTTCACAGACAGCCCATTCTGTAAGTGCAATAATGACTTGCAGGGCATGTGTTATTGTGGAAATAATGCTCTTCCTGGGTTGTAGAGGCCCAACATCGCACCCCTGGGTGGTTGTTATTTCTACAATGACGCACATCCTGTTGGGCATTATTGCTTGCTTAGAAGTACTTCATAATAGCAGGCAGATTACTCTTTATGAACACATGCATACTAAATCCTATTTTTATTCTTAGTATTGCACAATAGAAAGTTATAGTATACACTGGATAGTGGCTAATTGGTCTTTTGCTGTACACTAATGTGGCATTTATAAAATGCTTCAGTACTCTCTGCTTGCTTTTGTGGTTGCACACTGGTAGGTTGTTTTATCATTGGTTAATATTTTGTTTTATAGAAATGATAAGAAGAGAAGAAAGTGAAACTTGCTCTGAAGGAAATGCCGTTGTCTTGTGATCTCTACAAAGGGGGTTCTCTAATAATGTATCATGGCAGAACGAAGGAGCTGCATAACTGTAAATGCTAGAAGTCATTCCAGATGTAAATGAGGTTGATGCTCATGAGCAGCTATATTTTGTATGCAGTGGCATTGTAAATTAAATGGAAGAAAGAGCAACGATGAAGATTAAGGATATAAAATCCCAGGAAGAGGGTGGAAAGCCTGAGATTCCAGGAGTGGAGTCACTCACATCTGAGAAGCATCTAGTCATCAGCCATGCCCTTGAAGAGGATGTCTCTGATGTTCTATATGCCAGGAGACATAAATATGGGGCACCATACAGATATGGCTAGTTAGTGCTCACACATCTGTTGTTAATGACATGTGTAATACTGGACAGCTCTAGGATAACATATAAGTCATTAGTGGATGTGATATTGAGTCTACTGCAACTTTACCAGCTCCTGATAACCAGGACTGGCAGGCCTCATCTGTCACAACATTCATGGCTTAGATGTTAACTAAGTCAGGCATTGTTTAAGTATAATTTATGTTTTTGTCTGGAGATGCCATTAGTCTGTTGGATACTGTGGCAAAGTTTTTCTTCATTTGAATGCCATAATACTGAAAATAGGTGCTGTGTTGCAGCAGACACTTGTACATCTATATGAATATTCATAACCTGGCAACAAGTCTGTGCCTACAACTAGTGGTCATGATGCATTTATTTTCCACAGGGTTGATAATGCCACTGTTATTGCTTTCATTGTTATGTATGACAGCATTTGTAGTGACCTAGCCTGCATTAATGCCAGGCCTGCTTTGGTCATCTCTGATTTGCATGATGCTGTTGGAGTCAATTGCAGCTATCCATTGCAACAGTAAAACAGTCTGCTGTAAGCCAACAAACAGAAAATGCTTTTGGCCAATATCTGTTCTACATCTAGACAGGAGTATAAACCCATACCTGACAGGTTGGAAAAGACACATGTGAATCCATCAAAGCTTCTGGCACTTTATTTCAAAATATAGTTAACGGTGATATTTGTAAAGCTACACTTTCTGCACATAGAAAATTGGTAACAGGCTCAGCTGTGGCATCCTCTCAATGGCCTTTTCAAAACTGTGTTGTTGCAGATTAAGCTGACCAGTTAAGGGATCTTCAGAATGGACCCCTCACAACTATACCATTCCACATGGAGCTGTAGAAATTTCTAGTGGCTATACTTTCTCTGAGCACTTTCGTACTTTCCATTCTAGTGCCTGTAGTCCATTGTTCCTAGATCGATTGGACAATAATACATTCATTTCCGAGAGGTGAGGAATATTTCCAGATTAATTAGGGTGAGAGCCATCCAGCAGGACCATCATTCAGATGTCCGCAAAGGTTGCTTGTGTCTTTATTGGCATCCCTGCAATGAGGGCCTTTATATACTAGCCCATCCTCTCCCTAGGACAGTGGAATGTGTGGTACACATTTCTAATGGGGTCACTATGACTTCCATCATCCAACTTCATGTTCAGTGAAGGCTGCCACCCATCAGTGGCTTGGTGCACCACATGCACACTCCCACATTGCATGTACTATTACTTCTTCCAAAGGACGGCAGCAAGTTCCATGCAGCAATCTCCATTTTCTCACCCTGAGGATAGGATAGCCACCCTTCTTGCTAACTCCATCAAGCACCTAATTAAAATCAGGTCACCAGGACCCTAGCCAGGGTATTATCTGTCTACATCAGCAGAACTGAGTGTCACTGGTTATATCCCTGCATAACACAGTCACAGTTTGATAGACAGCATTAGGGTAGAGGCCCAGACAGCTATAGCTCTGCAAAGCACTGGCTTTAATGTGAGTTGACAAGTGCATACATTCCGTATGTGTTTGCAGAGGAAAGATATCTACAATGTCAGTTTGGTTTAATCATGCAGCTTTATAGGCACAATAGTAACATGCAAATATTGTACATCAGCTTGTGAACGTGTAAGCAACATGGATATATATAACCAGCAGTGGCTGTTCAACATCTCATACAATCACATCCGAATTGTCAGCACATGACACTGACACCACTCAGTAAAAGCACACCTTCACCATAGTTTCACAGGTATTTAACTTTTATTGGGCAATTGTTTCAGAAGGTCATAGAAGTTGCTGCTGGTGATAACACTCTTGTTGCAACTTTAAAACTGAGGAATATATGACTGTATCTATATCTATCTATCGACCTGTATATGTTCTGTATATATATATATATATATATATATATATATATATATATATATGTGTGTGTGTGTGTGTGTGTACATATTTTCCCATATATAACACATCTACACACACACACACACACACACACACACACACACACACACACACACACACACACACACATACACACACACGCACACATATATATATATATATATATATATATATATATATATATATATATATATATAGATAGATAGATATAGCTATAGATATATACATACATATGTGATTCCCTTGCAGTTCATTAAATGTGCATCTGTTTGATAACTGCAAGGGGTGATGCAAATTAGTGAATGTTAGATTGTCAAGTTAGGTTAGGATTGGGTAAGAGCATAACTGCATTGTGTGTTTGTGTGTGTGTGTGTGTGTGTGTGTGTGTGTGTGTGTGTGTGTGTGTGTGTGTGTGTGTGTGTGTGTGTCTGTGTGTCTGTGTGTGTGTGTGTGTGTGTGTGTGTGTGTGTGTGTGTGTGTGTGTGTATGTGTGTGTGTGTGTGTGTGTGTGTGTGTGTGTGTGTGTGTGTGTGTGTGTGTGTGTGTGTGTGTGTGTCTTCTTGGATAAGGGTTATTGTTAAGATTAGGGTATGGGTTAGGTAAGAGCATAACTTTGCTGTGTGTTTGTGTGTGTGTGTGTGTGTGTGTGTGTGTGTGTGTGTGTGTGTGTGTGTGTGTGTGTGTGTGTGTGTGTCTTCTTGGGTAAGGGTTATGGTTAAAGTTAGGGTACGGGTTAGGTAAAGGCATAACTTGTTTGTGTGCATGTGAGTGCATGTGGGTTAAGGTTGGGGTAAGTGTTAGGTATTGGGATAGGTTTAGTTTTATAGTGTGTCAGTGCATGCTTGTGTGAGCCAGTCTTGTGAAGTTTTTTTAAGATATGGTGTAGGGTTAGAGATTGGGTTATCATGAATATATCAATATTATCCTGTACCCTGTCTACCTCAAATTTACTATTCAGTGCTGATATACCAGTGTTACAAAATCTGCCAGGGGAGGTCATTGGGAGCTTGTTCTTGAGCAGAGAGAAATATATTGGCAGCTGCCGCTCAGTGCATGTACTCCCCCAGGCATTAATGACATAATCTCCATGAAACCTATACTTAAGATCAAGGCAGGTAAAATTCATTCTGATTCAACTAAATAACTTTTTAATGATTTTTTAATAATGTTTTGTTGTCACTGATTCTGACTGTACTTTTAAAATGCGCACTTTGTAGTTGGATCTCTAACATACATATTTTTATGGTGACTGTTCCTTTAATTTTTTTGTAACTTGTTACACTTTTGGTGCCTTTTTGTGTTTTTAAACCAGGAAGTAAAATTGATATTTTATTTTTGATGAAGTTTCTATTATATTGCAACGAAAGTGCTTAAACTGTGGATTAAAGGTTTATGTGCGACTTCTGGTACAGAGGTTTTTCTAATGTATACAGTGAGTTATTTACGCTGTGTGGTTACTAGTTTCTCTGCGTCTCAACATCCTTAGATTGATACATGTCTGCATGGGTCTTTGCATAAGATTATCGCATGCGGTGAATCTCATGGTGAACTAGAGGAGATTCTGTGATCTATGAACCTTTGCCCTGCCAGTTTTCTCACTTCCTGTTTTCTGTATAACTTTAAATGTTTATGCATTCTGTTACATTGGCAGCTAATTCTAAACTATTTTATATAGTTTTGCTATAATAAACACCTTGATTTATGAAATTTTCTCTGAAATAAAGTGTAATTTTGTTAAGCAATTGTATATGATTTTAGAAAAAAGTAAATCATAAAGTGCTTTTTACAGTTTTTGTTTGTTTTATTCAGTCTTTATTAACAAAGTGTGCACACATTGGCAAAAATGTTTCATACTGACAAAAAATGTGTGTTTATTGTGAATTGGTTTGAATGGGTTCGTTGTATAGAGTAATAGCAAACAAAAGGAAATTGTAAAAATCAAGTCAGACTCAATGTAGCTTATTTCAAGTCTATTGGATAGTCATGTCAGCTTGGACAAAATGTTAGCACTGTGCTACATTTCTATGCTGCTGATAAAAGATACATAAACTTAAACAATGTATTAGTTTTACAGTGTTTCATAACTAAAGCTCAATAAACCATCTGGAACTTCACTTTGAATTCAAAATAACATTAATTTACCTTCCTAATCATTCTTTCTCATCTGGCATATATCAGCAGCACAAATGCAAAATGACTTTTAATCATTGTATTCAGATCTGATAAATCTTTCTTTTCCAAAAGCTTCAAGATGGTGCTTGATACAGAAAAGGAAAACACTGTGTGATTGGCAGTGCTTAAAGAGAATCATGTTTACTGGCACACTTGCATACTGTTGGCATGAAATCTCCACTGAAAACAGCCAGCATATGGAACGAATGGAAACTTCTGGCCACCACATCAGGTACATGCTATATTCCTCACTACATCCGTGATAGATGAGCTATATGTAATACAGGGATTGCTAGGGCAGGTGCTAAGCAGCTGACCAGCTAATGCAGGGGCACAAGTCAAGATGGACAAGGCCTCTTGGTGAGACATGCCAGTTTATATGAGGCAGCATGTCTCTCTATTTTCATAATGCAGGTGCATAAAATAGAAAGTACTTTACAGTAGATTTTTGTTGTACATTACATATTTTTATTTTTCTGCATCTCAGACATGTGCACTGTTCTATTATGTAAAATGTTGCATCTTCAATGAAGCTGATGATATGCATATATTAATGGTGAGCTCTGGGCAAGAAGATGTGATAAAGCACTTCAAACAATAAAATAACTACTTTTGATGTTACATTAAGGCTTTATGATTCATTATTTGTATATTATGCATATTTAAGGCATATACAGCATTGTTTGGGGAATGCTGTTATTTACATTTCAGATGTTGTCATTGAGTTGTATTTAATGAGAGGTTGCCATACTTTTTTACTTATTAAGTAAGTTGTGGAATTTGATCATATATGAACATTTGAAGTAAAGGGTGTTTTGATGGTCGCAATAATAAATGCACATGACACTGGTCACAGAAATAAATTATTCCACTTAAAGAAAATGTAAAGCATTCTGACAATAATTTCACAATTCTCAACCTACAATGACACACAGTTACTTAAATATAAAACATGAATAGCTCAAGAAAGACACAGACAGAAAATGTGTCTAGACTCCTAACAGAACTTGTGGTCACATTGTCAATGGAAGTGCAAAATGGAAACATATAAAATTCATATTACAAGGATAATGCATGACTGAAAACCATGTGAAAAACATTCACAGCTCTTGATCAAGATATCCCATTTAAAGGCTACAATATCAACCCAAGATTAAGTAGTGATTGGGAGTTGGAGGCTTCAGCTAGAGAGTGTAAAACTAAACTTCTGGTGTCACCTCAGTATCTTGTGGGACTGAGGCAGTCTATTCTACAATATTGTTGATACCTGCCAGTGGACAGTATTCACAGCAAGCAGCATACAGCTTCAAAGTGTGTGCATTGTTCTGATAAGCCCAGCACATATGCTGCATCTGTCATTGTGGCATGTGGAAGCACGCACAAGATGCAGGAATGGTGTAGTAGGCTCTTTTGTTGGTTGGTACATGCTTCTATTTCTAAGGGGTATAGATAGGCTATCACACAAAGCCCAATGTATGCTGTACTATGAAAAGTAATAAATCTATTATTCATCAGCTATTAAGGCCAGGGATAAAAAATATTCAGCACTGTATCCTTTTCAAACTGGCTGCCCAAATAGTAGCCACATTGTTATCTGTTCTCACCCATATAGGAGCAACAAATGGGTGCACTCAAAACACTGAGCCAGACAGTGAACACGTAAGATGGTCATTAAGAGTTTGTAAAAGCTGGCGTACTTGTTTTTGTGACTGGAGTACATTATGTAATCGTGTGGTGAATATAATTCTTCCTGAATGCTGAGAGCACAGAATAGGAAATTGTGAAATGTGTCACTGTAGTGACCATTTGTATTAAGGAAGAAACTGAAGACCTATGAGTGAATGGAGAAAGAGAAGAAGAGGACATCTACACTTTGCTTGAACTTGGTAAATTAACTGTCATGAGGCACATGTCATCTACCTATGTCTGACAAAAGTAGAGCAGCTAAAGAGCATGTTGCTGGAGATATACATAAATGATAAATTGAAGGGATAAAGCACTGAGGTAAGGCTTCATATGGCCAGGTTTTAAATACAAGACTCACAGAGCACTAACAGTGTAAAGTAGAACTGCACTGATATCACGTCAAGTCATAAAGCTCACAATGATATGTAATCGAATCTCAAGTGAATGCAGTGGTACCTGTGAAGAAGGCTGATAAAGAAGCTGAAGAGAAAGAGTGGAAAATGTGGTAGAATATTAAATGATGAGACACATATCATGGCTTAAAGGAAAAGCAGTAAATGAATTTAGTCAGCTAACATCAGAGCCATGGGCTTCAAAATGTCTAATAAATTTTAAACTTGCACTGTTGATGCAATAAACATGCCTTATATAGTGAGCTGACAGTATGCCATAGTGGCCAAACCGATGAGTAAATTATGAGACGAATGTCGAAAGGGTAAATAAATTAATGTCAATTTTGCAGTACATAATGGCAAGGGCTGAGTATTTCATATTTACCCACAGTGGGGGAGTCATTGTTCATTGATGAGGGAACAGTTGGCATGGCCAAGGTTGAACCCCTTTTTTATTGGCTCTATATTAGCAAATCAAAACTCCAAATAGTCAAATACCACAACATCGACACATAAAGAGTGAAATAGCAAAAGTACAAACGGCCACTTCCACAAATTTTTTCCCCAGGGGAAAAAAATTGCTCATCAGGCCAAAACCAAAACAAACTGTCAAACCCTACGAAAGTGGGGGGCTGTGCCCCCCACACACCCCCTAACTAAATACACCAACTCTAAAATCACTCTACAGTAGAGAAATAGGCAAATTCCTGATAATAGCCAAGCAATTTTTTTCCCCTGGGAAAAAATTTGCGGAAGTAGCCGTTTGTACTGTTTCTGCTATTTCGCTCTTTATATGGCGATATTGTGGTATTCAGCTATTTGAAGATTCAGTTTGCTAATATATACCCTTTTCCTCATAGGTAAAAGTATGAATTATATAAACCTAGCTAATGTACTGAATGACATTCCCCCGGATTCACGAATCCTCCATGTAAGACTAAATAAGTCTTACTCGGAAACTGCAGTTGAACGGTATGATGTCAGTGTGCCATGCATATTCATGAGGGCACGCTGACTCCACTCCAAGTCTAACACAGACTGTACAGGAAGGCAGAGGGTGTGTCTGACTGCTGAGCAGTCAAAATGTCCACGCCCCTGGAAGTGTCTGAATTGTGAAATGTCAACACACATGAGCGAGTCCTCTCAAATGTCTACGTACCCAACACTACACTCCCTCACATTGTAAACCCCCAGTACAGTTATAAAAAGTAAAACTTTTAATTTTTTTTTCTAATTCCCGATATAGCTGCCCGTATTTGCACGTGTTTGCGCGGGTGTGCCCATTGCTTAGCTGCAGTTAGCAATGTCGACATTGAAGAGCATAATAAGGAATGTATATGTAACTTAAGCCAAATAGCATTGTGGGAGAAACTTTGCACAAAGAGGAGGCATTCATGGTTCGAGTCCCACCACTCCCCTTAGTATTTTATGTTTTAAATTAGTATATGAAATAATTCCTGACATATATGAATAAAATTTTACTAAAAAGCATTGAAACGGCCTATGTATCAGTGATCAAAATGTATATTTATAAAGGATCCTGACATATAATTGCCCGTAGTTAAGCAATGCTTTACCCAGCGCAATATATTTGCCCATAACTAAATAGTGCTTTACCCAGCGCAATATAGTTGCCCATAGTTAAGCAGCACTTTACCCAGCGCAATATAGTTGCCCGTAGTTAAGTGCAATATAGTTGCCCATAGCTAAATAGCGCTTTACCTAGCGCAATCTGTTTGCGTGGAGGTGCGCGCTGCGCCAGCCAGCACACTGTCGGGCAATGGGGAGCAAAGTAGAGCAAAGTTGCCTAAACACAGCCACGCCCCCTAGCCTGTCTGGACAGTAGTAAAATAAAAAGCAATGACAAGTTTCAAACCCAGGACACTGTGCACCATAATCAAAGCACTGAACCACTAAGCCATGACAGCTTAGGATAAACAACCAATGTTAACATACATATACTTATAAATGGTAGATTAAACAATTGATAAGCAGGTCTGCAATCAGCCGAGAATTTTCAAAAATGGCCAATCACAAAAAAGTGTGGGAAATGCGGCATATTTAAGCCCCATAGGAGGGAATACTCGCCATAACTGGTTGTAGCTCCCATCTGCAGTTAGAATGGCTGGTGCTGGAGAGGGTACATGCTTTTGAGCGCAACGCTGGGGCATCGAGGAGTCAAAATACATGATTTGGCTCCTTGTCCACCGTCATGAGTCAAGACTCCTGCAGGGCCAGTTCCAAGGGATGGAGTACAAGGCAGAGGCTTGGAACTGGTTAGCTCCTGATCTCACCAGTGCCACAGGCTTTCCTCAGACTGGTGAGCATGTCCGTCACCACCATGCAGACCTGAAGAGATGGAAGCAGGACCTACTGAACCGATGGATACAGGAGGCCCGTGGGATGCAAGATGCCCCACTACTAAGTAGGTAGCCATGGAATGCAATATGTAAGACATGCTAATTTAGTCTATATAATGGATCGGTATGTCTCAATATCCCTTCATTTACTTCACAGCTGCAGGTGTCCATGCTGTGAATCAGAAAGCCTATGCAGATAGGCAGCTAAGGCTGCACCACCAGGCAGGTTACTAATTATTATGCATGTATTGTTATATAAAATAGGTGATTGAGCCTGAAAGAAAGTGTTGTAGCCCAATAATACAGTCATAAAATGCCCTGAATAATTCCTCTGCATGTACTGTTATATAAAATAAGTCAGAGAGCCAGAAAAAGAGTGTAGTAACCCATTAAGAAAGGTAAAATAAGTCCAGAATAATATCTCCGCATGTACTGTCATATAAAATAAGTGAGCGAGCCTGAAAAAGAGTGTTGTAACCTATTAATAAATAATAATATAATTAATAATATGTCTTGAATATGTCTTCCGTATGCAATGTAATATCAAATAAAGGAGAGAGCCTGTAGAAAAGTGTGTAATGTAATTAATAAAGGTATAATACTTGGAGTGTGTCTGTGTCCCTTACTTTGAAATGTTGTTGTACCCTTGCATTATACAAATAGTACTGTTGTAATAAGTGCTGTCAACCCACAGTTGGGCAGTCCCATATAAAGTGGATGATGGAAGTGCCAGTAGCTGTGAAGCATATATATAGTCCTCAACAGTCAGTTAATGGCTGGCATGCATAAGTAAATCTGGCACATGAGTAGCTTGTTAATGTGTTCCCCAGAAATGTGGGTTTCTTCACAAAATGTAGGGTTCTGTAGAAATTTAACTGAAAATGTCACGTGAACACATCCAGATATGTAGATATAGAAATATAAATAAAATAAATAACTATGTAGCAGTAACATCTTCATCTTGGACAGTTACTATGTCAGATATAGGTCAGGTATATAATGAACTAGCCAAACCCATTATACAACCTAATACATGTTGCCAAGTTTAATAATACATGTAGGGGATATACACCTGCAGTCAATAGGAATGTAGTGTAGACTAAAAGTACTTATAAGATGTTAATTGAGGTTTCTTTCTACACCCCACTGTATGTGCATAAACAATGCAATTCCACACCTCAATGGGTATGTCTAATCTCAAAACATTTGTTGGGACATATGTCCTATTGTTCTATAAATATCTGCATTTACTTTGATGCATGTGCCCTGTTCAAACACCACAATCTTGGTGGTCTGTTGCCACCAATCATCCCTGCATGCTGCTGGAATGTCCACTGTCGTTCAATATATGCATGTGTTATGCTTGCTGTTCAACTGTTGGAACCTTGGTGTGTTGGGTTAATGGGATTATTACAGCATGCTGTTACAACTAATTTGGAATGCTGTTGTTTATGTTGTAATTAAACACACCTAATCACAGAATGCATGGGAAGGCCTGCCCCAGCGGACCCACCTGTCCCTCATCAGCTGGCGATTGCACCTGGCACCAGCAGGTCCGGTGCAAAGCCCGGGCTCCCCTCCTCCATTGGTCCTGTGCCACCTTTGGGTGGAAGCACTGCAGGGGATGGGGCTTGTCCCCCCTATGCAAGTGTGGGTGGAGAAGGGCACATGTCACCCTCCGAAGGGTCCGGGCTGTGGTGCATAGGGAGATCCAGCGTTCAGTCACTGATCCCCTACACCAGCTCGAGAAGAGAGTGGCTTGTCTCATGGGTGAGCCTGCCCCTCCCACACAGCCCCCAGCACAGCCACCCTTGGGGCTGTGAAGGTGCAGTGGTGACTGCCCATGGGTGGGGATCTCAGTTCCACTGTTACCATCCATGGGCTCATGGGCTTGCGATTTCCAAACATCCGTCCCTGTCACTTGTGTTCACCCACCCCATGTGTCATACTCTGCCCCTGTATGCGTTTTGTTAGCCTTGTCGGTTTACCTCCCCAACCTACCTCCCCAAATATACCTACTTCTTCTACCTCACCATAAAAAAAAAAAAAAAAAGGGCAATCTGTTACACAAAAAAATGATGCCCCATACATAGCTGCCCATTTCGCACACATGTCTGCTGGACATGTAAACTGATAATTATAAATGGCAGTACAACAGACTTTGTTGTCCTCACCCCTCTCTCAGGGGTGGAAGGTTTCAAATTTAACTCCAAATTTATTGCATATGCACAGCTGTTGCTGGTAAAGAAATGGGCAGCTATGGACAATCCCTACAACTGTCCTGCACATCCCAAGCTTGTTTCCCTACTGTCTTTCCCTCTTAGTGCCCCCTTTTTCATCACTTTCCTATCTCCCCATTTTCTTTTCTTTCAAATAAATTAGCGTGGGGGTTAGTGAGAGTAAGCGCTTTTAAGCAGTAGTTAGTGGGTTTGAGCGAGTGTGCGCATGTGTACGCTTAGCTAAGCATCGCTAAGTGTCGCGCAAACCCACGCAAACCAGCTTACAACTGCGTAAAAGTGCCTTAGTCACTCTGCATGGCAGGGACCTTGTTCTGCTGAGCAGCAAAATAAAACACCTCTGACACTCTCGAACCCCGGACCTTGGACACACTAGACTGCATAAAGCACCACTTGGCCACAGTAGATTTACAACATGTTGGTGCTGTAATAAATATATCATGCATTACAATGAGTGAATGTAAAGGGGAAATAGGAATTTCATAAAGCAAATCTTGTTCTGTGGATCTTTACCAGCAGTTGTTGTGGAATTGCATGACATGACTGCGAAATGAGAACCAGCCATTCTAGCAGGAAAGAATGTTACAGTAGCACTTTATAAACCCCACACAGTATCAGTTAATTGTCTAATTAGAAAAGAAAGTACATACTCCCATGTATCTTGTGTAAGCATGTGGAGGGGTAAGTAAAGTTCTACACTGACAAGTGTGTACTAGAAGCAGCAACATTCAGGTTTGAGTACAACATGCAAATCACTGGCTACAACCCTAGCTTCAGAGATAAGAAGTATACCAACCTTCTGACTGACACAACAGTGTCCACAGCAAACAAGCATGGCCCCACTTTGGAAAGCTGAAAGGGCTACGCCTACCTAACCTAGCATTTTATAACAGTGGGCTGCTATGACAGCGAGTAGTGCAATTACCACACAGCAGGCTGCATGCAATTAGTAAATGGTGGGCACCAATTGGTGCAGAGGCCATCACATGCACATGTGCAGATACCTAGAAAAGCAGGCTGTACTTGCTGTCTACATATGCAATAATCTCATTGCAGCAAGAGAGAGAGAGAGAGAGAGAGAGAGGCAGAGACAGAGGCAGAGACACAGACACAGACAGAGAAACACAGAAAAAGAAAGAGCAACAGACAGAGAAAATAAAAAATAAATAAATAAAACAATTTTCAAACAAAACACAGCAATACAAACAAAAGGTATGTAACACATATGTATTTGCTGGCATGTAGTAGATGTTTATGAAGAGTACTCTACATACTCTGAATCATCCATATGTGGCAGCAGTATGTATCTCTATGTATCTGTACATGTGCATAGGAGATGGGATGTACTGCAATTGTTTGTGAAGGGTGTACATATATACGTTGTTCAAGTTTGTTATGTGCATATTTCTATGTAGGTTGTACTGTGTGGAAAAGAAAATAGCATGCAGTGCAGGTATATGACTTGTGGTGGTTAAACAATGTGGGTATGCTCTGTCAGTTTTGCAGTGTTGTAGCCAGTGAGGCCTGCTAAAGCTACATGGGCTGAGGACACATTCAATACAGTCTGCACAATACTGTGCAATATTATTACATCACTGTATATCTCACAACTGTCGCATAAGTGATATTCCCACCATGAATAGCGGACTGTATATGTGCCTAATATGTACATCTATATGTACAGCAATGGATGTTTATATGTATGTGTGTATGTATGTGTGTGTGTGTGTGTGTGTGTGTGTGTGTGTGTGTGTGTGTGTGTGTGTGTGTGTGTGTGTGTATATATATATATATATATATATATATATATATATATATATATATATATATATATATATATATATATATATATATATATATATATATAGATATATATATATAGATATGTAGATAGAGGGATAGAGATATGGGGCATAGTTACTGCGACAGGTGCTTGGCAACCAAGGTATGGACTGAAGCTCAGTGTTGACACTGCAGTGCCATCCCTTCTTGCCAGAACACTGTACCCATTAACTACCGCATAGGTGGTAGTCTACCTAACACCGAAGGTGTGATAAGGGAACATGGGACACAGGTGGACAGTAGCCTCCCCTTTGAGAATCACAGTGCCACACTGGTCATGTACTCTGTCTACATAGTACATGTTATCACAAAAGGTGTACCATCTAGGGAAATATAGGTCAGTGTTCCCCTCTACTTATCACACTTAAAACCCATTGGAGAGTACAATGCCAACTACAGCAACTGAAAAGGCCACAGACATACCTCACAAAGAATAATACTGGCCTCAAACAGATGCCCTATGCAGACCGACTCACAAAACCACAGCTACACTGTGTTGCATAGCACCTTCCCAGAGGTGACCTCTGCCTAACATACTGAGCTATGTCACACCCATAGCTGTTGGACATCCTCCACGTAAACATATTACAATCCCTCCCAGATACACGCTCTACGGCCCTACACCTTGTCAGCTCACTAAACAGCACATGCTGGAGGGATAGAGTCCTAACTCAGAGATATGCCATACTCTGGAACAAACCACCTATCAATAGCAAACAAAGCTCCTCATTAGCAGTTGTCATAAATACTCCTGATGATTGTTTGGGAGATAGGAAATACACCCTGGGAATCACCTCTGTGGCTCTGGTTGACAGGGGCAAGTGAAATTAAATTACATGTGTGTCATAGGCCGGGGTAGCGTATGGCTAGTCTGCTGAAGGCCTTAGGGACAATAGCGTATTACCTACCCATGACACGAAACACACACACATGTACTTAGTGCAATAATTGCTATGTGAGGTTGACTGAGTGTGATGGTGAATGTGTTGGTGAATGTGTGCAAGGTCTGTAAAGGTGTGATAGCTTAGTGTGAAATTGTATCTGTCATGGTAGTTTGTGTCCTAGCTGTGATCCCAGCGAAATATGTGTATGCTATTGCTAGGCAGAAAAAGTAGTATGGCATACGGTGTGACATAGTCCCTTGTTGTTGACTGTGGTGTCCCATTGTAGGCTAAAGCAATACATGTATGCTTAGTGAGTGGTACTGCTGGTGAATCCAACTCCCATATGAACTGTAGTACTACCTGAAGCTGTAGGCCTAAACAGTACAGTATGGTGTATGTTCACATTGCTTGGAAACACTGTTTTGTGTCTTCCTCGTAGTCTGCACAGTTTACATACCTCAGTCTAAGGTTTTGTAAGTAGTGACACACAGTACTGTATGGTACACAGGTAAAGTTCATCTGTGTTGGCATACATTTGTGTGTTGTATGTATGTCTGATGTGTGTGTAATTATGCCTGTACCATGCCCTCAATCATGTCTGTGTTACAGGGTATACATGTGTATCTAGCAACATGTATAGTCCAGTACAGCAGTATGCCACCTATATCAACAACTGTGCACATATGTTAGGCAAGGGTCTGGCATCAAAGACTACTGTGGTATACTGGTAATACTGTAACTGTACTTTACATTCATTGCAATGGATGACATCTTTCTTCATCCATTATCTTGATATATACCTCCTGTGGCTAGGTGGTGCATTGTGTCACATACAGTATGCCATGTATGTTGTATAGTCTTACATACTGGTTTCACTTTGTTGCTGTGCAGAACATGGTTTAATATATAGAATGTGCCAGGCACTGTCAGGCAGGTGTGGGCTGAGCACTGATATGTGGTATTAAAAGTGTGTATCTACTGACAGCCAATAGGTTATTATATATGGCATTTCATTGATGTCTGTACTTAGAATGTTAAGTGTGCCACATGACTTGCTCACAATTATTGTTTTATTGTCTTCCAGGGACATGCCTCACAATCACAAACCTGCCTATTCCCCTGAAGAGGAGGAAATACACCTAGACGCCCTACTACAACATCACACCCTGCTGTTCTCCAGAACCAGCCAGGACTAGCATGGGCGCACTGCACTGTGGCAAGATGTTGTCCGTCGGGTGAATGATGTAGGAATGCATAACTGGACTTATGAGCAGGTTCACTATCTCTAAAGTGATTTAATTAAACATGTCCGGCAGCATGTCTCCGATGTCCGCAGACAACAGCTTGCCATAGGTGGTGAGCTGCTCCTCAGCATGGTGGCTCCTGGCCAACCACTGCAACAGACATGTGTCATCATGGAGGCCAGAGTCACCCAGCAAGTTGACTCCGAGCATGCAGGTAACATGACATATTTGTAGACTACTGTTAGCTCAATTGTTAGAACATGCATATGTCAGATGTGTACTGTGTATTTAGAAGATGTGGAGCCTGGTGTTGTGCAATACTGATAATTTGGAACATAATCTGTATGCCTGTGACTGTCATGTTGTACTACTGTAAAGTTGCAAACTCACAGCAGCAATGCCATAGTTGTTGACACTGACAAACTGTCTCATATCCTTGTAGGTCCCTCTGGTGTGACAGCAAGACAGCAGACCCATGCTGGTGAGTGTTCTACATTTAATATAGCAAATAACATGTGCATGTCATAGGTGAGTTGTAGGTCATATACACATCTAAAACACCTACACATAATGCATGCTCTGCATGTTTTCTGTGGGACTATGCACATTCCAGTAACATGAGCAGCTGCCTCAAACATATGCAATACACAGAGCACTCCAACCAATTGTGGTACACTGTAGTGGACATTGTATAGGCAGAGTTAATACACATGCACACAACATACACCACTTTGTCATACTCAGTCAGTGTTAATATGCTACACATGGCCTATTTAGACACCTGCTGTAAGGTCAGACTCCAGTATCCCAAATGTCACCCACACAGCACACATACTATACCTGAGGGGCAGAGGCCTATCATGGGGTGGTGCGACACTCTTCAACACATAACATATTCATGTTAGGCAATGCTCCCTATTAAACACCTTACATACCCATGTAACAACTGCCTGAGAAATGGTTAATGTAGACAAAGTGTTGCCATTCAGGTACAGCAAGATAGTTGCCAGTGTGGCACATATTAGTGGCCTTGAGTGACCACATGATGCTGCCTGATGATGGCTCATGGTACTACACTACATCCAGTTACGGTAACCACAGTACTACACATAGCATTCATTGCTATACACCTGACAGTTGTGTGCATCCGCACATGGTATGTATACCTTTGAGTGATTGTGCACAGGACACTGGAAAGCATTTAATACTTGAACAGCAATGTTGTGTCCATGTACACATTGTGTTCCAGGGTGAGGCCAATCATTGAACAACACACATGCATCAAAGATTTGTATACTGTTATTAACAAGGACTCTCTACACTCACACTGCATGCTGTTGAGCAACACACATCCTGCATGCTGACACGTGTGATAGGATTCTTTGGCTTGTGATACTGTACTCTACCATCAACCACTAATGAGTATGTTCTGTATTGCTGTTGATGTGTGTGTGTGTGTGTGTGTGTGTGTGTGTGTGTGTGTGTGTGTGTGTGTGTGTGTGTGTGTGTCAACTTTGCTGAGTAGTGTATTTGTATGCATGTGTGCATGTGTTCATGTGTTCGTGTTCATGTGTGCATGTGTTCATGTGTCATGTGTGCATGTGTTCATGTGTCATGTGTTCATGTGTGCATGTGTGCATGTGCTCATGTGTGCATGTGTGCATGTGTGCATGTGTTCATGTGTTCATGTTCATGTGTGCATGTGTTCACGTGTTCATGCGTGCATGTGTGCATGTGTGCATGTGTGCATTTATGCATGTGTGCATGTGTGCATGTGTGCATGTGTGCATGTGTGCATGTGTACATATTTGCTAACATGATGTACAGATTGTAAAGTGTGTTTCCTGTCTTCTTCTCACAGGTGCTGAGGTTGTGTTGGTTGAGTGCAGCAGGGAACCTGAAGTCACTGCCACAAATAGTGGAAATGATGATACATGTGTTGTGGCACAGTTGGGTTTGACAGGGTCTGCCGTTGGTCCGCCAGTCGACAGTACACAGCTTTCCACCCCATCTATGTGCACATTCACACTGCCAATACATCGCTCATCACCAATGGCCTTAGCTGAGGGACAGCATACAGTAGGCATTGACCAGGATAGTGTGGTATCTATGGCACATGCATCCCCTCTCACAGCAGCCATACCCAGACTCCTGGAATGGTACCACATAGGCAGATGTCCAGGGGTTCTCGTGGAATCACAGCTGGTTGTAATGCCTCTGGCGGACATGCCCCCACAGATCTTACAATCTCAGGTATGTTCCGGGTTGTAATGCAGGCACAGGCACGTATGGAACGGTACACCAGACAGGGACTAAGGACGCAGAGAGCCCATAACACCACTATCAATGACAGTATCAGTGACCTTGGCGGTGCCATCCGTAATTACACTGAGGTCATTGATAGATGTTGGGGGGAGACACTAGATGTCCTCCACAATGTCATGTCCATGTGCCAGGACAGTGCAGGATGGCTGAGACTTCGACATGAATGTATGCCAGCAACATCATCAGCTGGCAGTCGTCGTGGACGACACACAAGTCACAGCCGCTCCCGTAGTGGCAGTACCAGCCCCAGCAATGTTGGGGCTGGGCTGTCAATAGACCATCCTAGAAGACCACGTGCACATGGCTTTGGCCAGTCCCAGCAGGGGCATGGGTCCAGTCGACATCCCTCTGCCTCTGATGATAGTACCCAGTCTGGCTTAGTACCCGATACTGTCCAGAACACCCCTGCCAGGCACAGGTACTATGTCCATGGCCAGAGATGGTGATCTGTACAGCCTGGCAGGTACAGTCTGTGACTGTCCCACAATCTCCCGTATTTGGCAGCCACATGGTGGAACTTTGTACATGCAGACACACACACATAAACCAAACACCTAGGGTTAACACATACACGCACACATTACATCAACATTGACACATGCTGTACTGTTGTCCCACACACACACACACACACACACACACACACACACACACACACACACACACACACATGTACATGTCAATTGGATTGGTCAGTGTCGGGCTCTGGCAAACCAACAACACACGCTGTGCATATGATGAAACTGTGCCACCTCCTGTAATCTGTAACATTGATGTAGGAACAGGATAACATGGTGCTGATGCACAGGGTGACTTAATAGCCGTGTAGCAATGTTAGCATGTTGTCAACAGTAAAGTGTAATGATATCCTTGTAGGTATATCTGAGCAGGCATGATGCTTTAAAGCTATGATTATCAATGTAGTATTGTTAACACCAGTGTTAATTCCAAAAATGGATTGTCTGCCCATGTGCTACTTGGCTGATGTGTGTAGTTCTGGCAGCGTGTGTTGGTGAGTGGACAGTACCTCTGTGATGTGTGCAGTACAAATTTGCAGGTGTACATTTGTGAACATGGTGGAGGTGCACTTTTTGCATGTACATGCATAGTGGACACATGGGAAGGGTGACATGCCCTGTATTACACAGTGTTAACACTTCATAGTTTCAATTGCTGGCCACTAAGCATTTTACTACACATACGTTTTAACTTGGGTACACATGTGTGCATGACATGGTTTGACACTATGCTGTGGGTGATACTGTTAATATTGGTCATTGGTTTGCATTCTGGTAGTATACACAACCTCAACAGCCTGACTATAACCAATCGTTAGTTGATATCTTGACAACTGACACACACATATAGGAAACACAGTAGCATTTGGATCCTTCAGGTACAATACTATACCAGTAACCAGTGGTATTGACCGCCACCCATTCCTGGGACCACTCCTGTTTGGCATGTAGCCCTCTTAGGTTCAAGCAAACACAGTAGGGATATGTCCGTCCACATCTGGTAATGCATACAGTGGCCTACAATGCATTCTCCGAATGAGACACTTATCCACCACAAGAGTATCATACAGACAGATACCTGTTGTCCAACCCATGCTGTAAAACTATACGCCAACTATAGCATAGTCATCCACATTTAATAAACATAGTATCCCGACAGTACCACATAGGTAGTAGCCCACGACGTGTAGAAGGGGTACCGATGTGTACATACAGCCACATGTTATGTCATCCATCCTTTGGTATTCACATTTCCAAAGGTATTCTGAAGTCCCTCAGTGTATCACATAAGCAATAAGGGGACTGTGTGCATATCCATGAGGTTGTTGCACACCTATAATGAATGTCCATTATTGACAGACTTTGTTGTGTTTGAACATGTGTGAAATATACCCCAGGCATGTACCCTCACTCACACTATTCTATAGAAACTGTCATGGGTGTGTTTGACACAGATGACCTAGGCCACAGATCACTACAGTGGCTGGCCTTGTCACAAACATACATATGTGACCTAAGGTCTGAGAAGCAATAGCACAATCTGTCAAAGGTAACAGATGTATTCTTGTAGAAAGCAGGCTTCACACCTATGAACTCATTCAGGTCACATGTACATATATGTATTTGCCACACAGATACCTGAAGTGTGCAATGCACATACTGTTTTTCACTGATATGTCAAACAGTAGTAAAAGCAAAACCCACAACACATTGACCAACACTGTCATATACACACACTCAGCAATTGCAGGATTCAATCCCCTACTTACCTATGTAATGATACTAGAGAGACATGCATTAACATGACACGCTATATGTTTTAGTGGGAATTTTCATTTCCACTGATGTATTTGTGGGATGCTGACATCATCAGACTTTGCAAAGAGGAATTTACCTCTTTTAAAGTGTTTTCCTAGTCTCCAAAAAGGGCACTCCTCTGAAAGGAAATCACACAAAAACATGATTCGAACCCCTACCCAACTATGTAATGATACTAGAGAAATACGCATTAACACAACATGCTATATGCTTTAGTAGGAGATTTTATTTCCACTGCTGTATTTGTGGGATGCTGACATCATCAGACTTGCCAAAGAGGTATATACCTCTGTTAATGTGTTTTCATAGTCTCCAAAAAGGGCACTCCTCTCAGAAGAAATCACACACAAACATACACCCCAGCAACACACACACTCAACAATTGCAGGATTCAAACCCCTATCTAACTAGGTTATGATACTAGAGATAAACGCATTAACAAGACACATGATATGCTTTACTGGGAGTATTTCTTTCCACTGCTGTATTTGTGGGACGCTGACATCATCAGACTTGGCAAAGACGAATTTACCTCTTTTAATGTGGTTTCATAGTCTCCAAAAAGGGCACTCCTCTTAAAGAAATCACACACAAACATACACCCCCCCCCAACACACACACTTAGCAATTACAAGATTCAAGCCCATATCTAACTAGGTTATGACACTCGAGAGATACGCATTAACACAACACACTAGATGCTTCATTGGGAGCTTTTTTTTCCACTGCTGTATTTGTTGGATGCTGACATCATCAGACTTGGCAAAGAGGAGTTTACCTCTTTTAATGTGGTTTTATAGTCTCCAAAAAGGGCACTCCTCTCAAAGGAAATCACACACAAACATACACCCCCAACACACACACACTCAGCAATTGCAAGATTCAAACCCCTGTTTAACTAGGTTATGATACTAAAAAGATTCACATTAACATGACACGCTATATGCTTTACTGGGAGTTTTCATTTCCACTGCTGTATTTGTGGGATGCTGACATCATCAGACTTGGCAAAGAGGAATTTACCTCTTTAATATGGTTTCATAGTCTCCAAAAAGGGCACTCCTCTCAGAAGAAATCACACACAAACATACACCCCAACAACACACACACTCAGCAATTGCAGGATGCAAACCCCTATCTAACTAGGTTATGATACTAGAGATAAACGCATTAACAAGACACACTAAATGCTTCATGGTGAGTTTTTACTTCCACTGCTGTATTTGTGGGACGCTGACATCATCAGACATGGCAAAGAGGAATTTACCTCTTTTGTAATGTGGTTTCATAGTCTCCAAAAAGGGAACTCCTCAAAGGAAATCGTGCATAAACATACACCCCCCAGCACACACACATTCAGCAATTCCAGGATTCAAACCACTATTTAACTAGGTTATGATACTAGAGAAATACGCATTAACACGATGCACTATATGCTTTATTGGGTGTTTTCCTTTCCACTGCTGTATTTGTGGGATGCTGACATCATCAGACTTGGCAAGGAAGAATTTACTTCTTTTAATGTGGTTTCATAGTCTCCAAAAAGGGCACTCCTCTCAAAGGAAATCACACACAAACATACACTCCCCCAACACACACACATTCAGCAATTGTAGGATTCAAACCCCTACTCAACTAGTTTAGGATACTAGAGAGATATGTATTAACACGACACGCTATATGCTTTCCTCGGAGTGGTCATTTCCACTGCTGTATTTGTGGGATGCTGACATCATCAGACTTGGCCAAGAGGAGTTTACCTCTTTTAATGTGGTTTCATAGTCTCCAAAAAGGTTACTCCTCTCAAATGAAATCACACACAAACATACACACCCCCATACACACACACTCAGCAATTGCAGGATTTAAACCCCTGTCTAGCTAGATTATGATACTAGAGATAAACACATTAACACGACACGTGATATGCTTTATTGGGAGTTTTCATTTCCACTGCTTTATTTGTGGGATGCTGACATCATCAGACTTGGCAAAGAGGAATTTATTTCTTTTAATGTGGTTTCATAGTCTCCAAAGAGGGCACTCCTCTCAAAGGAAATCACACACTCCCCCCCAACACACATCGCAATTGCAGGATTCAAACCCCTACCTAACTAGGTTATGATACTAGAGAGATACGCATTAACACGACACGTGATATGCTTTACTGGGAGTTTTCATTTCCACTGCTGTACTTGTGGGATGCTGACATCATCAGAATTGGCAAAGAGGAATTTATTTCTTTTAATGTGGTTTCATAGTCTCCAAAGAGGGCACTCTTTTCAAAGGAAATCACACGCAAACATAGACCCCCACCAACACACACATATTCAGCAATTGCAAGATTCAAACCTCTGTTTAACTAGGTTATGATACTAGAACGATACACATTAACACAACATTCTATATGCTTTACTGGGAGTTTTCATTTCTACTGCTGTATTTGTGGGATGCTGACATCATCAGACTTGGCAAAGAGGAATTTACCTCTTTTAATGTGGTTTCATAGTCTCCAAAAAGGACACTCCTCTCAAAGGAAATCACACACAAACATACACCCCCTACAACACACACACACTCAGCAATTGCAGGATTCAAACCCCTATTTAACTAGGTTACGATACTAGAGACATACACATTAACACAATGCACTATATGCTTCATGGGGAGCTTTTATTTCCATTGCTGTATTTGTAGGATGCTGACATCATCAGACTTGGCAAAGAGGAATTTACCTCTTTTGTAATGTGGTTTCATAGTCTCCAAAAAGGGAACTCCTCAAAGGAAATCACACACAAAGATACACCCCCCAGCACACACACATTCAGCAATTGCAGGATTCAAATCACTGTTTAACTAGGTTATGATACTAGAAAAATACACATTAACACGATGCACTATATGCTTTATTGGGTGTTTTCCTTTCCACTGCTGTATTTGTGGGATGCTGACATCATCAGACTTGGCAAAGAGGAATTTACCTCTTTTAATGTGGTTTCATAGTCTCCAAAAAGGGCACTTCTCTCAAAGGAAATCACACACAAACATACACCCCCTGCAACCCACACACACTCAGCAATTGCACGATTCAAACCCCTATCGAACTAGGGAGATATGCATTAACACGACGCGCTATATAGTTTACTGAGAGCTTTCATTTCTGCTGCTGTATTTGTAGGATGCTGACATCATCAGACTTGGCAAAGAGGAATTTACCTCTTTGTTGTTTCATAGTCTCCAAAAAGGGAACTCCTTTCAAAGGAAATCACACACAAACATACACCCCCCCAACACACACACAGCAATTGCAGGATTTAAACCCCTACCTTATTAGGTTATGATACCTAGAGAGATACGCATTAACATGACATGTTATATGTTTTACTGGGAGTTTTCATTTCCACTGCTGTATTTGTGGGATGCTGACATCAGACTTGGCAAATAGGAATTTACCTCTTTTAATGTGGTTTCATAGTCTCCAAAAAGGGCACTCTTCTCAAAGGAAATCACACACAAACATACACCCCCCCCAACACACGCACACTCAGCAATTGGAGGATTTAAACCCCTATCTAACTAAGTGGTGATACTAGAGAAATACACATTAACACAACGCGCTATATGCTTTATTGGGCATTTTCATTTCCACTGCTGTATTTGTGGGATGCTGACATCATCAGACTTGGCAAAGAGGAATTTACCTCTTTTAATGTGGTTTCATAGTCTCCAAAAAGGGCAAACCTCTCAAAGGAAAACACACACAAACATACACCCCCCAACACACACTCAGCAATTGCAGGATTCAAACCCCTATCTAATTAGGTTATGATGTTAGAGAAATACATATTAACACAACGCGCTATATATTCTAGTGGGAGTTTTGATTTCCACTGCTGTATTTGTGGGATGCTGACATCATCATACTTGGCAAAGAGGAATTTACCTCTTTTAATGTGGTTTCATAGTCTCCAAAAAGGGCACTCCTTTCAAAGGAAATCACACACAAACATACACCCCCCCAACACACACACAGCAATTGCAGGATTTAAACCCCTACCTTATTAGGTTATGATACCTAGAGAGATACGCATTAACACGACACGTTATATGTTTTACTGGGAGTTTTCATTTCCACTGCTGTATTTGTGGGATGCTGACATCAGACTTGGCAAAGAGGAATTTACCTCTTTTAATGTGGTTTCATAGTCTCCAAAAAGGTACTCTTCTCAAAGGAAATCACACACAAACTCAGCAATTGCAGGATTCAGACCCCTACTTAACTATGTTATTATACTAGAAAGATATGCATTAACACGGCACCCTATATGCTTTATTGGGTGGCTTTATTTCTCCTGCTATTTTTGGAGGATGCTGACATCATCAGACTGGACATGGTAATGTGTGTGCACTTTATTTTATGCAATCCCAGGACTGCACCATGGGAGTCAGTAGGTGTTAACAGCTTGAACAGGACTCCACAATTCTTAGCTTTTGTGATTATCTGTGGACCAGTTGCCAATCCATCATATGACGATACATATTTATGCACAGTTTGTTGATTCTGTGGATACGACATGTGTCTGGGATGTTGGAAAAGGGCTATTCCAAATCTATGTGGGACATGTGTAGCTCATTTTAGTGATGTATCTCCTGGGTGGCTGCCTTGCAAACAGTCTAGCAGGTTTGGGAACCATGATCTGCCCATGACCAAACCAAAGTTGGTTGGATTGTGTGTTTGTCAGCTTCCAATAGCTCTGTTTATGACTTCAATCATGATGGACTCCATGGCCTTGCAGATCAGACTTCATAGGCTTACAATACTATAGTTCCCATGGTCTGTTGTGCACCAACACTTGTGGAGTGTGCCATATGCTGCTGTAACTCATTCAACAGTTTCATATCCTGCAGAGAGGGTGAGGCTCAACAGACTGTTCAGGTGCAGTGTCTGTTTGTTCTGCAGCTCACTTATGACATATACAGGGAAACAATGTAATCCAATTGATGCATGTTTTCAGCTTTGGAAGGAGCTGTTTACCCATTCTACATGTGATATCTCCTGGTATGATGATAGGGCCTTTTGTCAGTGGGAGGTGGGTATGTATGTATGGGCCTGTCTGACAGGATGTTGGCATTGTCAGTCATTTACAGTTGGCCCTGACTCAGGACATATATGAGTGTACATTGCTATTTATGACATAGCTGAAGGAAGTGTCATGGTTCTGTCTGGACTCCTTCACAGATAATCTTTCCAAAACACTAACAAACTTAAGCACTAAATCCCTGTTATACTATTTTAAACACTGAACTCCCTACTGATCCTTTTTGATCAGTCAAAAGAGTATTTCATCATAATATCCTGACATGTACAAAGGTCAGTTTCGTGTGTACTCTCCAGTCCAGCTGGTGAATATGGGACTTTTCAGGCAATATTACAACTGCCTTATGTACACAGACAACCCTCTCCTCCTCCCAACAAACTCAGATATATGTGAGAGATGTAACTATATGGACAAACTGGAGGCTGAGCTCTCTCGACCCATTACTGGCACAGTCTATCGGGAGGAGAAGGTAACTACAGACACCACAAATCCAGTCTTACATAGACCTATAGCAACAGCAAACCAAACACATAAACACACAAAAACATACTCAGAGGCTCTAAATAAAAATCTGCCTAAGCAGCAGAGACCTCCAAAGCAGACACCCAAACAACTGCTACCCCACAACAATACCCACATATCACATAGTTCACAAAGTCAGTGCCCTTAAGGCTAAACAACACACCTAATACACTTGTAATAGGTGACTCTATTGTCAGACACACTGACGTCCCACTCACCAGGCTGAACAAGGAGAAGGTCACTGTAAGCTGTCTGTCGGGTGCCAGGATCTGCCACATAACACATGCACTCAGGTCACTCCAAAGCAAGTACAAATATGACTCCGTCATTGTCCATGCTGGTGTGAATGACCCGAGACATTCCTCCCTGGACTACATGAGAATAGACATAGAGGAGCTCTCTGATCATGTAGCCCAGGCTGGTATGACCCTGGCCTTGTGTAGCATCTTACTGTCACCAAGAATGATGCCATAGTATAAAGACAAAATAATCAATTTTAACAGTTGGCTAACATATTGGTGTCATTCAAAGGGGATCCAGTGTCCGTCAGCCTGGGATGACATGCTCGACAAGCCATGTTGCTTCACTATGGACGGCTTGTACCTGTCACCCCTGGGCTTTCGAATACTGGCTAAGGCTCTTGCCACCCCCATTGTGCCTTTTTTAGGCAAGGCTCAAAAGACAAACCCACCTCCATAGATGATACAAGGTAAAAGAAACTAAGTTTAATGCTGCTCAATGATAGAAGTCTACACCTCAAAATGCACACACTCAAGGCTCTCTTCAGTATGGAGAATATCGATATCTGTGCATTAACAGAAACCTGGTTCAAGGCTCCTGAAAGCACCCCAGCAGTACCACGTTATACTTCATACCATGCTTTTCGGCCACAAAACCTGGACCAAACCACAAAAGGAGGGGGAGTATCCATATACATCAAAGATACACACATCTCCAGGTTAGTAGCACTGCACGAAGCATCGGAGACCATCCATGTGCAACTAACAGTGGGAAAAACTGCCTTTCAGTTTGTAGCCTGCTACAGACCACCCTCACAAACTCAGAGACCCCACTCAGCTTTCCTGAGAACACTGGAGATTATGAAGGTCTCTCCAAACACCATCATATTGGGTGACTTCAACTACCCAAACATTGACTGGGAATACTACTCAAGCCCTAACACCCTCGGACAACAGTTCCTATAATTTATAAACTCAAATGCTATGGAACAACTGGTCACCACCCCCACAAGAGGGGAAAACATATTGGACCTGGTCATCACCAACATGGGGACTCTATGTTCCACACCAGAGGTATACCCCTCATTGGTAAGGTCAGACCATACATTTATCTCACTGGACATCCATATCCCGTCCCCACCCCCAGCCAAGGTAATCTCAGTGAAGAACTTCTCAAAAGCAAATGTCACACTTCCCAAAACTGAGGTGGTATCCTTCAAAGACCCCGGGCCAGTGGAAAATACTGCTCAAACTGCAGAATCCTTTACAAACTCATTCTATGGACACCTACAGAAATGCCTGGATCATGCTATCCCAAATGAAACCAGGACTCACT
Organism: Protopterus annectens; assembly: GCF_019279795.1. Taxonomy (NCBI): domain Eukaryota; kingdom Metazoa; phylum Chordata; order Ceratodontiformes; family Protopteridae; genus Protopterus; species Protopterus annectens. Next base: position 1,822,628,785 of record NC_056739.1, read on the forward strand.
CCTCCAAAGTCAGGGGACCTGTCTGGTGGACCCCAGCCATAAATAAGCTATACAACAAAAGGAGGAGGCTACTACATGATAGAGAAAAATCCCAAGAAGGGAAAGCATCTCTGATCAGTGCTAGCAAGCAGTGGTGGCTGGTGACTTCAAATCAAAGAGGGGCTGCAGGAGACAGCTGAATGGGTGGGGTCAATGGGAATGGGTGTGGCTATCTAGAAAGGGGAGGGGCTATGCTCAAAACCACAAAAATTTTAACTTTAATTAAATATGCTGCCCTGGGTGCCAAACTGTCATTATGAGAGTCCAATCAAGACAAAATGAAGTGTAGAAGAAAAAAATATTTCAATGCATTGGCTGCATGACAGCTTACTTAATATCTAGATGGAAACAAAAAGGTTGTGAGGCATGAAAAAATAAATTACTTTTTAAATACATTACTGGAATGCCAGTCAAAATCAAGTATAAGAAAAACAACCAGCACTCAACTTAAATCACTTCTCCTTGCACTGCAGTTCTAATTATAATTTATATTCAGCTTTATTAAAGTACCAAGTAACATATGAAAGTAGCAATCTCTGTGATACCCTACTTGTAAAAATGTTTCTTATCCAAACAAGACCTGCTGCCTGACAACAACTATCTACTTGTTTCATGGGGAAAACATGATCAAAGTAAAAAATGAAAAGCAAACAAGAAACAAGCTCAAGATATATTGCTTAAAGGATTACTGTACAGGTAATGGACCATACATGATAGACTGGTATTCTGTTTGGTTTACAGGTAAAGCCTGCAAAGATGACTGCAAGTCTCCAACAAATGTAATGAGCTTCTTAAAATAATGTAATCCTGTCCTTTATTACAAATGCTGTCATATGCATTTCAATACCCAAGGCTTATACATTATCTAGTTATGTAAGTATTCTCTGCATGGCAACAACAGAAAGGCTTTCAATGTTGGCAATTCTTTAACACTATGCTTATTAAAGCTTACTTGCATCTTACAATCTCAGATAAGCTTACCTGATGGTCATTAAAGCATTGCTACTTAAACACAGAGTAACAGGCACTTTCTGAGTAATAATAAGCATAAATCAACAGTATAAAAATATGACAGAAACCAGAACATTCTGCAAATTCAAGGACAGAATAAAAGTAGTACTTGTGTCTACCTTGGATGGGGGGATACTCTGCACATTTATACTGCATAACTGCTCCTTGCCTTGCTTGGACACATCCAGAGTCACACTACATGGGGGAGTGGGGTGCAACAAGTATGTCACAATTTGAAATGTCACTAGCTAACTGTGATGGCCCTGACACATTTGTCATACCTCTCAACCTCAGAGCAAGACATGTGGACAAAGTCATACATAGAAGTGGGACAAAGGCCCAAAAATAAGGACAATTTTTAAATATTTCTCTTATAAACTTAGAAAGATAACAGACTAGTAGGTCTTGCATTAGTATGAATTTTCTGAAGGATATAAAATCTGAAACTCAAATATCTGTCATTATTTTCTAACTTCAGTCTTTAATGATTTGCCACTAATTTGCCAAAAAAACACAATTTTATGAAAAATGGACCAAAAATGTGATGCAAAAATATAAAATAGCCACACAATACAGCTGGGAACCTATCAAAGAAGGGACACTTTTTTAATATTAGTACTGCTAACTTGAGCAGCTGACAAAATAAAAGAATCTACATGCATTTCTGAAATAAAAGTAATCTATAACTCTGATTATTACAGTTATTTCTTAATTGTAAACCCTCCACGTTTTATTCCAAAATTGCCATTTTGCGGCGGGATTATTATGGGAAGAGTAACATTTTGAGCCAGAATCGGGGACAGTTGGGAGGTTTGGATATGCCTAATTCTTTAAAGCAATTTATTTGCACGTACCTCTCAACCTGTTAATGCAGGAAATCTGGACAAGGCCAAATATACTGGGGGAACATATAAACAGTACTAAAAATTGTTGTATAAACTGAGACAGTTGATAGAATAACAGGTCTTGATTTAGCATGCATTTTTTTGAATGTTATGAAGTCTGAAACTCATTGTCATTATTTAGTGACTTAATTCCTAAATTATTTGCCAGAAAACCACACATTTTATGAGGAACAAACCAAAAATAAAAAGCAAAAATCTATTCATTCTGTGAAAATCTGGACAGTTGAGAGGTATAGTTCAGCCAGGGCTGTCTTTGAGTTTGCCGCCGTTCCCCCTCACAAAATCAGGGTTGAATGGAGCCTCCCCCCTGCAACCATTTCGTTGAACCATTGCTTGGCTATTTCACCCCATTTACCATAAACACTAATATGCATACTGCTTTACTTCTATGATGATTTGGACTTCATTTGAAAGATTTATTTTGCATTTTACAGTACATACACTAAGACATCTGTTAAACAAAGCAATGCAATCTCACAATGAAAACAGACTTAGCATTAAAACTTCTCTGCCCTTGAAACTCACATTAATTGAAACAGCACTGAAACCCACATTCAAAGAAAATACATTTTGCCAGTGACAGATAAAGATTAACTTTGGGCTGTTTTCAAATCATAGGCCCCATTGCACACAAAACATACATGTTGTCTTTGATACACCTTTCTGATTGTATTAAATTAATTTCCTTGTACAATATAGTACAGTTGTAGAGGGTGTTTTAAATTTGTTTTGAACATTTTTCCAGTAAACAATGAAACAAAATGCATGCACCAGTAATGACACAACTGCCCAATTCAGAACATTTTCCAGTAAACAATGAAACAAAATGCATGCACCAATAACAACAAAACTGCCCAATTCAGAACATTTCTATCATAAAAGTCTACTTAAACTTCTACAGTCCACCAGTATCAGTAAATATGCACAGTCTCTGAAGAAGTAAAAGTCATCTAAATAATTCCACATTCAAGAAATCTGTAACTAATGAAGAGGTTGCTGCTAGCAAACAACTTTATATAAAGTGTCTGTTGCCCTTGAGGAATAAATTACCTATGTTTCATTAAAAAAGCGATAGGCTAGTAATACTGCAATAGGGAATGGATGGCAAACTGATAACAGGTTCATAGTTACTAGGTATCTTCACCAAAAAGGACTGCAGCATCCACCCCCTTTACAATACAGTACAGTATCAGCAATGCATCTACCTACTGTGGGAGTAGAACCCACAGCCTTCTGCATCAAAAGCAAGTATACTACCTGTTGTACTATTAACAACAAAAGCAGATGCAGCTTAAGCATCACTAAACTTTTGTTCCCCTGCAGCTCTCAGCTTCTTGTAAAATCTACTTGACACTCAGCTGTATCTCTGAACTTTGCAGCACAAGAAATCTGGAAAAAGCCAAAATTTAGGGAGGGGGTTTGTTTGTTTGTGTCTTTCGGCTTTTCCCGGTTAGGGGTCGCCACAGCAGAACTCCGGTCCGCTAATGATTGACAGTTGATTTTTACGTACTGAGTTACCAGCCCTGATGCACTACCTTCAACGAAGGTACGCCCATTCACGCATGTCTCTACACAGAAGACGCTTCAGCTGAGAATCGAACCGGGTCTTACTGTGAGGTGACTACGCTACCGCAGCACCACCACCGCAGGTAAAAGACCAAAAAACAGGGACACATTTTAAACATTGCTTGTATAATGTTGGAAAGTTGCTAGAATAAAATGCTGTGTTACCTCCATACATTTCACTGCCAAGTATTGGCCCCAGGACCCTGTGCAAAACAAGCAAAGCAACATACCACTATGCCAAATCAATCATCTGTTTTAGGAAAGAGGAAGACTGAAACTTAAATGGCTACCATTTAGTGAATTCAGTTCTCACCATAGCTGTCAACATCTTAGCACTGACTCAGAAGAGGTAAATTTTTTTGCCTAACAGATTGTTGCAATACCCCATTCGTCAAATTATGCCGAATTAACATTTTGGGTAAATGTCCCCCTTCTTCAATTGGTATGACTGTGGAGGTCATATCTATAAGTTTGTGTGCTGTGGGGACTTGCTTCCCTGCAAAAAGCATTTCAAATGTATTTTTCAGCATTTTTTTGTTGTTGAATGTAGTTCGGGGGTTTCAGTCATCAGAGCATTCAGGTTTGTCCACTCATAGAGAAAGCATCCTAGTCAGGCAATGCTGAAGTTCGTTTAATATTTCATTATTTTTTCTCTACCACACATTGAAACATAAACTTCTGTATATCCCACAATTAGGGCATCATACTGCTTTGAAAATGTTCCTGTTTACAAAGAACAGTGGGGTTTTATGTAACATAGTATCTGAAATGTACATATGCAAGATAAACGGTGATACTAAAGTAATCATAAACGACTAATGTTCAGCACTAGAACTAACATTAAATGGAAATCTGATGTTTAAGTTGCCATGAACTGTTCCCATCACATTGCTGCATTCTGAAGTCCCTGTACCTTTGTCTCTGTCACTGAAGCAGTTCTTTACTGTCTTAACTATGTCCTTGTAGTGCCATTGTTTAAAATAACATTACAACATTTTAAATATTGCTATTACTTATAATACTTTGCTTAAATACATGCATCTAATTTGACTTTTGTAAAGCACTTAGGAAATAATACATGAAATAAAATTAAAATAAAAGTTGAAGTGACAGTGACACAGTAAAATGGATATCCCCCCAGTTTTAATATTTGATGCTACTCAGAATCTCAGTTCCCAGTACATGGAATGTTTTTCAGAAACATATAAGTTGCTGATTGCACCACTGCTACCCAATTAATTTATTTTAGTTATGAAATTCACAATGAGACAGATGATGTGTTAATAAAATGGTATTAAGCAGGCTATTACCAAACACTGTAGGTATTACAGAGAAATGCTAGAGTGCCTAAGGGTGTTGTGAGGCCCAACTTTACAGGCAGAGGGCCTCTACATCCATAAAATGTCCATTTTTCCATGTGCCACTGGAAGGCATTATTTTCCTTAGAAAATGGCAGTCTGTTAAAATTTATATCTGTTTTTTATCATCGTATATGTATTTTATGTCTCTGATGTAAAACACATACCCGCACACACAGACACACAGACAAACAGACACTCTCTCCCACACACACACACACACACACACACACACACACACACACACACACACACACACACACACAAACACACACACACTCACTGAGCTGTTAAATCCATTTCCTTACACACCCTACCTGCAAAGTCCTGTCACCGAGCTGTTAAATCCATTCCTGCAAGCCCTTCCTGCGAGAGCACCTCAGGCTCATCCTGTCCTTCCTGCGAAACCACCCTGCCTGCGGACATTACAGTCCATTTCCCTTCCAGTCTATGCAGTTCTAACTGCATAGACTGTTGGGAAAATGTACACTTGCATGTTGTCTTTGTAATCCAGACTGCTGGTGGAGACAGTCTGGATTCTGTGCACATGCCCCAGACTGGTTCACCAGCAGCCCGAATATCGGGAAATGCCGCGAGTGCGCCTGCGTGATGTTCCGGGACTCGCAGTTGCGTTTATTATTTTCTTTTTGCTTTTTATTTTCTCTTTTGTTTATATTTTGTTTATTTGTCTTGTTTTACAACTGGGAGGGCTGCAGTCCAATAGCACGAGCCGCCCCTGCTAGCAAGAAGCTACGATCACTCATAAAATCATCTAAGGCCAGCTTCAAAAGAAAAATTGCACAAGACACTAAAGACAATCACAAGGCCTTCTTTAGTTATGTCAGGAACCTGGGTGGCAACTCCCAGATAAGCTCTTAGTTAGTGCATAATGACAAAAAATACACTGAACCCACAGACATTGCCAACATCCTAGCAGACAGGTTCAGTGCAAATTTCTCCCCCCAACCCCCAAAAGAGCAAATGTCCATCCCAACAGGGTGTAGACTCCCTGACATCACAGATGAACAGGTGAGAGCTGCCCTCTCCAATGCAATACCACACCATCAATGGGACCGGACGGTGTCCCGGGCTGCGTCTTACATGAGCTTCATGAAGAACTTAACCCTCACATAAAGTCACTGTTCAATGTCAGACTTACTACAGGATATGTACCCAAGGAATGGCATACAGCAACAGTGCTCCCGCTCCACAAAGGTGGTGCCACAACGGACCCTGGACACTATTGCCCTATAAGCCTGACTAGCCTGGTCTGCAAAGCTATGGAGCGTATCATCATGGAACTCATAAACAAAGACATCAGGAACCTCCAGACACTGGATCCTACCCAATTTGGCTTTGTTAAGGGCAGATTTTGCCTCTTGAACCTGGTCAACTTCTTTGAAGCAGTTACCAGGGCCATAGACGTAGGGAAGGTAGTCCACACAGCCTACCTGGACCTCACAAAAGCCTTCGACACAATACCCCACTCAGGCATCATAAATAAGCTCACCAGCTTAGATATCAACACATATATCACAAGCTGGATTGCAAACTGGATCAGGGATAGCACCCACATGGTCGGAATTGCAGGTGCCATGTCTGACTCTACACCAGTTACAAGTGGCGTCCCACAAGGCTCAGTCCTGGGACCTCTCTTGTTCAGTATATAGTTCTCTGAGGTACAGGCTAACACGGGAGGACTATGGCTGACCAAGGTCACAGATGACTGCAAACTGGGTGCCATAATCGACTCTCCGGCTGACACAAGCATCCTCCATAGGGTCTCACAGAGATGGTTAACTGGTGCCAGAGCCATGGCCTAAAGCTAAATGCCATAAATGCATAGTCATTCCCTCTGGGAAAAACAAAGTGCCCACAAATTACCACATAGGTGGTGATCCATTATGTATGGAAGAAGTAATTAGGGATTTGGGGACCCAAGTAGATAGTAATCTCTCCTTTGATGACAATCACGTTGCCAAAGTGGTTAGAAAGACCTTCTACATAGCCCACCTTATCATGAAAGGTTTCACATCTAGATCAAGAGAGGTCATTCTGCCCCACCACTCATCAGGCCCATACTTGAATACAATGCCCCATTTGGGGTGTACCTTACCTGACACCTGCAGCAACTGTAATGACCCCAAAGGTACCTCACCAAGTGGATCAAGGGACTCAAACAGATGCCCTACGCAGTTCAGCTAAAGAAACTCCAGCTCTACTCAGTTGCTTACCGCCTACTCAGATGTGATCTGTGCCTGATGTATAAAGCCATGTCCAACCCAAAATTAATGGTCATGCTCAACCTCAGGATATCCAAATCCCTTAGAGCTACACACTCCAGGGACTTAAACCTCAGCACAGAAATAAATAGGACATGCTGGAGGGACAGATTCATATCCCAGAGGCTCCCCTAACTCTGGAATGAAATCCCAGTCCAAGTTAGGCAGAGCCCCTCACTGACCCTCTTCAAGAGAAATCTTGACGAGTGGATGGGAGATTGTACGTTTGCCCCTGGGATCTCTTCTGGGTCCCTGCTAGACAGATGCACAATAAACTAACCATAAAAGGGCTATCTTGTGTGACCTACTATTCAAAGGCACAGTCTACTAATCTAAAAGGGTGGTGAAAGCCAAACACACTCTGGCTAGGCTTATAAATGCCCTAGGGCAGATATCCTAGTATCAACCTATGGACCTATAAACCTATGATAATGTTTGGAGTGCTCATTGTTTATTGATGATACTGATTGCAGGTGTTTTATCTTCTTTGCTTTCCCCCTTTCTATGAACAACCTAAGTATCTGTAGTACATATTTGATTATGACAGGGTTCCAATATATTATATATGTGTATATACTATATGTGTCTGTTGTCATATAACTGTGTGCACAAGGCAGGATTGGTGAATAGTGAGAGGTTCCTGGGTTAACACATGCAACTGCCAGATATGTGTGGCCCACTGCTGTACTCAGACATGGCCTAAGTGTGTGAGCATGCCCAGTTTGGTTTTTCAGTGTTTTGTTGCCTGACATTTGTCTCATTTATTCAAGTGTGTGAGCATGCCCAGTGTGACCGTTCAGTATGTTGCTGTCTGAAGTCCACTACATTTGTTATCGTGTGTGAACATGCCCAATATTAACATTTATACTATATGTGTGTTGAAAACCAAGTTATATTTTTACTGCGGGGCTCACCTTTGTGTCATAACTCGACAGGGATTATGCTGTGCCTGCAGGGTTTCCATGAGACACTTTGCATAGACTTATCAACATTTCTTCATACAGGCTGACCACTGAAATACTGTCATGGTTTGGTGATTCAGTACTGTGACACTGTGCACAGTATCCTGGGTTCAAGGCCTGTCACTGTTTTATATTTTCATTGTGGGCAGACCAGACTGCTTAAGGACCAGTAAAGCAAATATGAGCATGTTTACCTGCTTTTGCTGAACTATGCCCAACTTTGACTGAACTTGCCCAATATTGCTCAACGTTGCCCAAAGTTGTGCTAGTTAGTGTGTGCAATTTTGTTTACATATACTAAATAGTGGTAAAAGCTGTTTAGCACTGCTTTATATTGCTTAAAACATGGCAATCATGCCTCAGGTGGTGCTGCAGGGCTGCCTATGTTGGATGCACATAGTACACTCCCAATACATGTTTGAAAGCAGGTAGTGTCAAGTTAGGCATCCCTTTTACTATATGTGCAAGTCAGAGAGAGGAATCATTTCCAGGGTTCCTACTGAGCCAGTGTATGTGCTATGCGTTGCCTCTTTGCCAAGGCCAAAGCATACTGGGCATGCCTCCTTTTGCCTACTGCGGCAGGCTCAGGTTGCTCCTCCTCTGAGTCACGCTCTGCCTGTGATGGCCTTGGCAATGGTGGGGGGCTGTTTGGCCCGGGCCTATGCTGCTCCTGCTGCAGCTGTTTTTGCAGGATCATATTATGTAGCATAGCACATACCATGACAATTTGGGTACATGTAGTTGGTGAGTACTACAAGGCTCCAACATATGTGTCCATGCACCGGAACTGTGACTTGAGCTGCCCAATAACATGCTCGATTACATTTCGTGTTTGTGCATGTGCCTCATTATGGCGTTCCTGTTCAGGTGTGTGTGCATTTCTGATGGGTGTCATCAGCCATGGCTCCAGTGCATATTCAACATCCCCCACTAGGTGACCATGAGGGATGTCCCCATTGGCAAATGTCTGGTACAGCTGGTACAGATGCCAGATATAAGAATCATGGTAGCTTCCAGGGCAGCCAGCACACACATTCAGTATTATGCCCTGGGCATCACACACGACCTGGCAGTTGATGGAGGGGAAGCCCTTGTGGTTAATGTAGGCCCTACCCCACTCACCGGCTGGTGCTTTGATGCATATGTGCATGCAGTCTATTGCACCCACTACCTCAGGGTATTCTGCTATTTGCTGGAAAAGATGCATATTGCTGGCCAATACCTCACGGGAATTTGGGAAATATACATGATGACCAACATGTGCTGACATGGCATTCAGGAACTGGTGCAGTACCCTGGATGCTGATGCCTGTGATATCCCCATCATATCACCAGTTGGTCTCTGGAAGGTACCTGTTGCTAGTATTCTTAGGCCAACACATACCTTGGTTTCCACTGGGATGGGTTCCCCTCTGTTAATTCTGTGTGTGAGGCGTGGCCTGCACAGCTCAACAATTTGCTGCATGAGGTCTCTGTCCACTCTATAGTGCTCCACTATCTCCAGCTCATGTAGCCCCTGGTAGGTTACCCTGGGCCTGTACACTCTTCTCCGTCTCCTCACTGTGGGTTGCACAGCAGCATTCATATTGTCACCACCCTCAGCATGTTGGATATGTCGCCTTATAACTGCAATGGCAGCCCCTAACATTTCTTTGTCTCAGTAAAGCTTTTTAAGTTTTCACTTCTCTTAGTTTACTGCAGTGTTGCAGTGTCTCTGAGGAAAACATGGTGGAAAGTTGTTTGCAGAGTTTTAAGTGCTGGGCTGGGCTAGTGTACTGCCTGTGTAATTGCCTGATTCTGATTGTTTTCACCTGCTAGCTCTGCTAGTTCTCCCTGGTTAACTTCCTACTATTTGTTGTGCTTCCTTTTCCCTTTCTGTTTCCATGGGGGGGGCAGCACCGCTCACACAAGCGCAAACACGTGCACACCAGCTCACATGCATGCAAACATGCTTACATGGCCTAACACTTGCTAATTCCTGCTTAAATGCATGCACACAGGAGCAAACGCGCATACACAACTTTAAACAACCTTACACATACTTACTCCGGCTTAAACGCGCGCACACGGGCACACACGCATGCACACAGTCTTACTCGGATATACAGGCGCACACCCACATGCAAACACGTTGCAGGCACTTCAACAAGAAACTTTAGTGTTATCCATGGCATACACCTTCTATTTCTTGCTTTTAGCTAGGATACCTGTTGACACACCTCTTCCAGTGATGAGTAACTGACAGCAAACACATGCCACTCTGCTCTAATGAGCTTACATTCTTTCATACATATCCCCCTCGCAATGTCACCTATCTTCTACTCTGTTACTCCCCTTATCCTACTCATACACTCCACTGACTGTGCTCATTTGCTATGTAAACTTGGGATTCATTATCCTTACCCTCATTTGCATGGGATTGCCTACTAATGCTTGGTTACATCTCTTAGACTGAGCTTCCCCCCTTAGTAACCTCTACTCGGTTGCCATGTTGTCTTCAGCCTACCATTCACTTGCATTGAAAATTATGATTTGCTATAAAATCCCTATTTGTGGCTTTTAATTTCTGTTTTTCTGGTTTTTAGAGTGCAGCATGTTTGTGCAGTGCAGCACTACGCTTAAACTTCAGAGATCGAGGTAAAAAAAATTGTATTTTTAATTTTGCATCGGGGAACATTGCCAATTGTCGTATATTTGGCCATTGGCGTGCTTCCTCAACTGGATGCAGCCTTTATTTGGAGCTGTCACGGCTCCGTTTTGCTATTTGCAGAATGGCACTCAGTTGTCAACGGACGACATTTCTGCAAATAACGCTACTCTTACTCGGACAGGTTAGGGTTTCCTGGATTGCAAATTTACCTCAATTGCATAGCTTTCACCAGAAACTGAGGTAATTTGCATAACCTAGCCCTGTCCGTGTATGAGTCGTTTTAGGACCTCTGCTGCACACCCCTGCCGGCTGTTCCTGGATCGCTCGGCAGACATGTTGGCTGCATGGAGTCTTACTCTACTCTTAGACTCCGTGCAAGCCTTTGTGAATCCAGCCCATTATTTAAAAAACATAACTTCTCAATGACATTATTGTACAATCTTGATATTTCTGTTTATCTGCACTGATCTGGTTTGCCAAGATGAAGTTTAAATGTACTATGTAAAACTTTGTTTGGTAATGATGTGCTGTAAACAACTATGAAGCAACCATATAGCATGCCTAAGGTGGAAACAGGTGTATCAGGTAAACCAATACTGAAGATCCAAACTACATAAAAAAAACCCACAATTTATTGAAACATTTAATTGAGCGCTTTTGTCTCTAGATGACACTTCATCAGAATAAATTCCAAAGGTAAGCCACAGTCCTTTTATAATCCAACAACTTAACCAATCATTCAATTTTCCAATATGTAAGATGAGTAATTAAATTAATTAATACTTTTTCCACAAAAGCACAGAAATTTGCACATAAAATAATACATTAGTTGCAAGATCTGTTAAAATATATTCAATAGTTGTTCTTACTAATAAAGTCCAAACATTTTACAAAACAGTGTAGTTTAAAAATACAGACTTCCTAAAATATCCATATCCCTTAACTGTTTACACATTGGCTGCCCTTAATTTTAAAACAGGTTTTATATAAATGGTTTCACTCAACCCTGGTGGTGCAGTGGAACTGAGTCTGAACTGCCAAAAATCTTTCCTTAAATTCAAGTTTGCTCTTCCAGTCACTAATAATAATTTTATCCAAAATACCAAAGCTGAAACCTTTGAACCCCAGACAAAGGAAAGGTATTTGTATAGAGCACTGGCATTCTTTTCTAGTTTTTTTTATCATAGTAGTGTTCATACAATCATTTTCTTAGTGCCCTTTCCGTCTTCCCTATGTAAAATAATGGGCGTGCCTTACACTTACGGGATTGGGATATTTTAACAAGTTTGCATTTTTAAACTACACTGTTTTTTTTTAAGTTTGGACTTTGTTATTAAGAGCAACTATTATATAAGAGCAACTATTATATATATTTTAAGGGGTCTATATCATTTAACTGAAACACATTGTCAACCCCCTCTTCGTCGAACACCTTTTAATCAAACACACAAATCAGGAACAAACTTTTAATCGAACTGTTTGTCAGGGCAAACCAATGGTAGGCCACCCTAATGACTGTGGAAAAAAAATATTAAAACCTATCGAAGTGGGGGGTTTCAGCCCCACAACCCTCAATGTGAGGGGGGGCTGCACCCCCATACCTCCCAACTAAATATACCAACTCCAAGATCACACTACAGTGGGAAAAATGGCAAATTCCATATGGTGTCCAACCGCTGGTTTGCCCTGGATAAAACTTCAATTAAAAGTCCATTCGTTGATTTGAGACTTTGATTAAAAGGTGTGCAACAAAGAGGGGGTCAACAAAATAACCTTCTATTAAATGATATAGGACTTATTTTAAAGGATCTTACAGCTGATGTATTATTTTGGTTCTGCTTCATTTCATTGAAAACTCATTTCACTGAAACTAATTTTGTTGAAAACTCATTTCATTGAAACTCAGCTGCTTTAGTACAATTCACTGAAAGCTCACTTCACTGAAAACTCATTTGACTGAATCTCATTTTGCTGAAAAGTATATGCCCTATTCCCCACTATAGTGCAATCCTGGAGTTAGTATATGTGATAAGGGGGTGGGGGGCATTCAATGAAATGAAGAAGACCCATAATTTTATGTGAGATGTTTGTGTGTTTTTAGATGTCTTAAATATACTGTACTTCATTAACCTGAAAACATTTCTCCACATCTGCATTATTTGGTTTGGCTTCATTTCTTCCACTGTAATTCTTTGTTATTTATTGGTTTGTCTTTGTTGTCTGGGGAAATTCTAACTGGGCAAAACCCATTTTCAGTGGAGACCTGGGGAGAAAAGCTACACATTTAAGTTTCACATGATGCACATTTATAATTGCAGGGTAAAAACATCTATATATTTGCTTATCTACATGATTTGTAAATATTTTTAAACATTTCTTACATGAACATAACATTTTAACAGAAAAAAATGAGAGAAATGAACATAAATTGTTTAATTATTGAATAGAGAAATAGCATATAGTATAGCAATAACTGATAACGTCAGTGTGGTATATTGAAGACTTACCCATGGTTGGTGTGCTTTAATCATGAGGGCAAAACCCAAGTGATTAAATTAAGCCAACCATGGGTAATTCTTCAATATACCACACTATGGAGTTGATTATTGCTATTATACAATGACATTATTTAAGAAAAAAAAATACTTACCTTTCTTAAATAATCCCCCGGATTCACAAATCCTCCATGTAAGACTTAATAAGTCTTACTCGGAGGCTGCAGTTGAACGGTATGATGTCAGCGTGCCATGAATATGCATGAGGGCATGCTGACCCAACCGTATTTCATACACGGACCATGTAAGAAAGCAGGGGGCATGTCCGACTGCCGAGCAGTCTAAATGTCCATGCCCCTGCAAGTGATTGAAAAGTAAAAGCAAATACACAAGAGCGAGTCCGCTCAAATGTCCTTGCACCCAACACCACACTCCCTGACATTGTAAACCCCCATCACAGTTATAAAAAGTTTTTTAAATACTCGAAATAGCTGCCCGTATTTGCACGTGTGTGCGCGGGTGTGCCCATAGCTTAGCTAGAGTTAGCAATTCTGACATGGAAGAGCATAAGAAAGAAAGTTTATATGAATCACACCAAATAGCAATAGTGTAATGGTAGAGCATTCGCACCAAGAAGAGGCATTCACAGTTCAAGTCCCACCACTCCCCTTTGTATTTATTTTTAAATCAGTATATGAAATAATACCAGACAAAAATATGTGTAAATAGTAGTAAAACGCAGTGAAATGGCCAATGTATCAGTGAACAAAATAAATATTTTAAATGATACTGATATATAATTGCCTGCAGCTAAGCAGCGCTTCACCCAGCACAATAGAGTTGCCCATAGTTTAATAATGGTTAACCCAGTTTAATAGAGGTGCCCATAGCAAAATAGCACTATAACCAGTGCAATCTGTTTGCGCGGACGTGCGTGCCATGCCAACCAGAGCATTGTAGGGCACCGAGGCGCAACGTAGAGCAAAGTTGCTTAAATGCAGCCACACCCTCTAGCCTGTCTGGACAGTATGAAAATAAAATGAATGACAAGGTTCGAACCCAGAACACAGTGAATCACAAAGTACAGAACCACTAAGCCATGATAACTTAGGGGAAACAGCTACTGTTAACAGACATATACTTACTAATGGTAGTTTAACCATTACTAAGCAGGTCTCCAGTCAGCTGAGAATTTTAAAAAACGGCCAATCACAAAAAAGTGCGGGAAATGCAGCATATTTAAGCCCCATAGGCGGGAATACATGCCATAACTGAATATAGCTCACATCTGCAGTTAGAATGGCTGGTGTCGGAGAGGGAACACGCTTCTGAGCTCAATGTTGGGGCATCGAGGAGTCGAAATACATGGTTTGGCTCCTTATCCACCGTCATGAGTCAAGACTCCTGCAGGGCCAGTTCCAAGGGATGGAGTACAAGGCAGAGGCTTGGAACCAGTTAGCTCATGACCTCACCAGTGCTGCAGGCATTCCTCAGACTGGTGAGCAGGTCCGTCACCACCATGGACCTTGCGGGACGGATGGGAAGCTGACACAGATGCATGCCAGCAACAGCATCAGCTGACAGTCATTGCGGATGGACCACGGATCATAGCCGCTCCCGTAGTGGCAGTAGCAGCCCCAGCAATGCTGGGGCTGGCCTGTCCATTGACCATCCTACTAGACCACGTGCACGTGGCACTGGCTAGTCCCAGCAGGGACATGGGTCCAGTCATCATACCTCTGCCTCTGATGATAGAACCTAGACAGGGTTGGTACCCGATACTGCCCGTAGCACCCCTGCCAGGCACAGGGACCATGTCCGTGGCCAGAGACAGTGATCTGTACGGCCTAGCAGGTACAGTCTGTGGCTGTCCCACAACCGCCCAAATATAGCAGCCACATGGTGGAGTTGTGTGCATGCAGACACACACACATTAACCAAACAACTAGGGCTCACACATATACACACACATTACATCAACAATGGCCCATGCTGTACTGTTGTCCCTCACACACACACACGCACACACACACACACACACACACACACACACACACACACACACACACACACACACACACACACACACAGATATGTCAATTGGATGGGTCAATGTCGGGCTCTGGCAAACCAACAACACACCCTGTGCATATGATGACACATGTGCCACCTCTTGTCATCTGTCACATTGATGCAGGAATAAGCTAATATGGTTCTGATGCACAGGGTGACATTATAGCAGTGTAGCAATAGTAGCAAGTTGCCAACAGGAAAGTGTACTGATATCCTTGTAGGTATATCTGAGCAGGCATTATGCATCACAGCTCTGATAGTCATTGAAGCATTGTTTACACAAGTGTTAGACCTGAGTATGTATTGTCCACCCATGTGCCACTTGGCTGAAGTGTACAGTGTTGCCAGCATGTGTATGGACAGTACGTGTGTGATGTGTGCATTACAAATTAGCAGGTGTACATCTGTGAACATGGTGTATGCGCACTGTCTGCATGTACGTGCATAGTAGACACATGGGATGTGCAACACACCCTGTTATACACATTGTTAACATCTCATGGTATCTTTCGATGGCCAGTATGCATTCTACTACAGATATGTACTAACATGAGTTCACATGTGTGTATGACATGGGTTGACACTATGCTGTGGGTGATACTGTTGATATATGTCAATTATCTGCAGTCTAGTAGTATACACCACCTCAACAACATGACTATAACCAATCCTTAGATGATGTCCTGACAAATGACACACAGTTGCAGGGAACTCAGTAACAGTTGGATCCTTCTGGTACTATACTATAACAGTATCCAGTGGTATTGACCGCCACACATTCCTGACCACACCTGTGTGGCATATAGCCCTCTTAGGTACATGCATACACACTAGGGATATGTCCATCCACATCTGGAAATGCATGCATTGGCCTACACTGCATTCCCTGGATGGGATGCATATCCTACACAGGGGTATCATATAGACAGATACCTGTTGTCCAATACATGCTGTATAGTTGTAAGCCGACTATGGCAAAGTCACCCACATTTACTAGACATACTATCCCAACAGTACCACATAGGTGGTAGCCCTCAACATGTATGTTGGGTACCAATGTGTACAGACAGACATGTGTTATGTCATCTGTCCCTTGGTATCCACATATCCATAGGTATTGTGGGGTCCATCGGTGTTTCACATAACACATTAGGGGCCTGCATGCATATCCACAGGGCTGTTGTACACCTACAATGACTGTCCATTACTGCCAGTCGTTGTTGTGTATGAACATGTGTGACATATACCCCAGGCAATTACCCTCACTCACAGTACTCTATAGTACGTGTCATGGGTGTGTGTGGCACAGATGACCTTGGCCATGGATCACTACAGTGGCTGGGCTTGTTGCATACATACATATGTGACCTATGATCTGAGAAGCAGCTACACAATCTGTCGAAGGAAACAAATGTATTCATGTAATATGCAAGCTTCACACCTATGTACTGATTGAGGTCACATGTACACATATTCATTTGCCATGCAGATACCCGATGTGTGCAATGCACATACTGTTTTAATCATATGTCATACCGTAGTAAAAGCAAAACCCACACTACATTGATCACCTGTGGCACACACACAAACTCAGTGCTTGTAGGATTCAAACCCCTACCTAACTATGTTATGACACTAGAGAGATACGCATTAACACAGCACGCTATACGCGCTCCTGAGTGGTTTTTGTTCTCCTGATATATTTGTAGGATGCTGACATCATCAGACATTCCAAAGAGGGATGTACCTCTTTTATTGTGTTTTCCCAGTCTCCAAAAAGGCGACTCCTCACAAAGGAAATCACACACAGTCAGCAGGATTCAAACTCCTACTTAATTATGTTATGATATTACAGAGATACAGATTAACACAGCATGCTATATACTTTACTGGGTGGTTTCTGTTCTCCTTGAATATTTGTAGGATGCTGACATCAGCAGACATTCCAAAGAGGGATGTACCTCTTTTAATTTGTTTCCCAGTCTCCAAAAAGGCTACTTCTCTCAAAGGAAATCAGACACATACACCCACCCACCAAGTCAGCGCTTGCAGGATTCAAACTCCTACCTAACTATGTTATGATACTAGAAAGATATATATTAGCACAGCGCACTACATGCTTTATTGGGTGGTTTTTGTTCACCTGAAATATTTGTAGGATGATGACATCATCAGACATTCCAAAGAGGGATGTGCCTCTTTTAATGTGTTTTCCCAGTCTCCAAAAAGGCTACTCCTTTCAAAGGAAATCACACACATACACTGTCAGAGCTTGCAGGATTCAAACCACTACCTAACTAAGTTACGATACTAGTAAGATATGCATTAGCGCAGTGCACTATATGCTTTATTGGGGGGGGGTTTTGTTCACCTGATATATTTGTAGGATGCTGACACCATCAGACATTCCAAAGAGGGATGTGCCTCTTTTAATGTGTTTTCCCAGTCTCCAAAAAGGCTACTGCGCTCAAAGGAAATCACACATGTACACACATACTGTCAGCGCTTGCAAGGTTCAAACCCCTACCTAATTATGTTACATTACTAGAGAGATATGCATTAACACAGCACGCTATATGCTTGAGGAGATGATTCTGGTTCACCTGATATATTTGTAGGATGCTGACATCAGCAGACATTCCAAAGAGGGATGTGCCTCTTTTAATGTGTTTTCCCAGTCTCCAAAAAGGTTACTCCTCTTAAAGGAAATCACACACATACACCCACCCCACACACACTGTCAGCACTTGCAGGATTCAAACCTCTACCTAACTATGCTATGATACTAGAAAAATATGCATTAACACAGCACGCTATATGCTTTACTGGGTGTTTTTGTTCTCCTGGTATATTTGTAGGATGCTGAAATCATCAGACTGGACATGGGAATGTGTGTGCACTTTCTTTTATGCAATCCCAGGAATGATCCATGTGGGTCGGCAGGTATCAACAGCTTGAACAGGACCCTGTGAGTCACACCTTGTGTGATCTATCTGTGGACACACTGACATCCCTTCATATGTCAACACATATCTATGCACAGATTGTTGGTTTTGTGGATACGACATGTGTCTGTGATGTTGATGAAGAGCTATGCAAAGTCTATGTGGGACATGTGTAGCTCTGTTCAGTGATGTATGTCCTGGGTGGCTGCCTTGCAGATGGTGTAGCATGTTTGGGAACCATGATCTGCACATGAACATACCACAGTTGGTAGGGTTGTGTGTTTGTCAGCTTCCAATAGCTTTATTTATGACTTCAGCCATGATGCACTCCATGGCCTTGCAGATCAGACTTTATAGGCTTACTGGACTATACTTCCCATGGTGTGTTGTGCACCCACACTTGTAGGGAGAGCCATATGTTGCTGTAACACATTCAACGGTTCCAGACCCTGTGGAGTGGGTGAGGCTCAACAGACTGTTCAGGTGCAGGATCTGTTTGTTCTGTAGTGCATGCATGCCACATATTGGGAAACATTGTAATCCAATTGCTGCTATGCTTTTGGCTTTAGGGGGAGCTGGTCAGCCATTCTACATGTGATATCTCCTAGTATGATGTCAGGGACTATAGTCAGTGGGAGGTGGTTATGTATATATGGGCCTGTCTGACAGGATGCCGGCATTGTCAGTAAGGTACAGTTGGCCCTGACTCAGGACATATACGAGTGTACATTACTATTTATGACACAGCTGAAGGACATGTCATGATTCTCAGTCTGGACTCCTTCTCAGCTACTCTTTACAAAACACCAACAAGCCTGAGCACTAATCCCGGTTATAAACTTTTACACACTTAACACCCTACTGATCCTTTGTGATCAAGCTACAGAGCATGTCATCATAATATACTGGCATGTCCAGGGGTCGGTTTCATGTGTACTCTCCAGTCCAGCTAGTGAATATTGTGGTTATGACACAATGTCACATCTGCCTCATGTACACAGACAACCCTCTCCTCCTCCCAACACACTCAGATATATGTGAGAGATGCAACAATATTGACATACAGGAGGCTGAGCTCTCTCGACCCATGACTGGCATGGTCTATCAGGTGGTGAAGGTGACCACACACACCACATATCAGTCTCACATACACCGATAGTGACAGCAATCAAACCACATTATCACACATACACATACTCAGAGGCTCTACATACACTCTGCCTAAGCAGCAGAGACCTCCAAAGCAGACACACAAACAACTGCTACCCCACTACAATACCCACATATCACATAGTTCACAATGTCAGTGTGCCACACAGTAACTACCCTTCGGGCTAAACAACACACTTGATACACTTGTAATGGGTGACACTTAATGTCAGACACACTGACGTCCCACTCACCAGGCCAAACAAGGGAATAGTCACTTTGAGCTGTCTCTCAGGTGCCAGGATCTGCCACATAACACATGCACTCAGGTCACTCCAAAGCAAGTCCAGGACTGGCTCCATCATTGTCCATGCTGGTGCGTACAACCTCAGACATTCCTCTCTGGACCACATGACATGATACATAGAGGAACTCTCTGATCATGTAGCTCAGGCCAGTATGACCCTGACCTTGTCTAGCATCTTACACTCACCAAGTATGATGTCTCAGTATACCAACAAACTGATCACATTTAACAGTTGGCTAACATATTGGTGTTATTCAAAGGGGATACAGTGTCTGTCACCCTGGGGTGACATGCTCGACATGCCACATAGCTTCCCTATGGACAGCTTGCACCTGTCACCCTTGGACTTTTGAATACTGGCTAAGGCACTTGCTGCCACCATACTGCCTTATTTAAGCAGGGCTCAAAAGACAGACCCACCTCCATAGACATTACAGAGTACATGACACTGAGGGTAATGCTGCTCAACACCAGATGTATTACCCTGACATTGACCACACTCAGGAATCTCCTCAGTATGGAGAATAGCAATATTTGTGCACTAACAGACACATGGTTCAGGCTCCGTCATGCACACCAGCACTACCAGGTTATATTTCGTACCATGCTTTCTGACCACATAACTCAAAATGGCCAACACAAATAGGGGGAGTATCCATATACATCACAGATACACATACCTCTGGGTTGGTAGCACTGCACAAAGCATCACAGACCATACGTATGCACCTAACATTGTGCAAATCTGCCTTTTGGTTTGTTGCCTGCTACAGACCACCCTCCCAAACTCAGCAACCACACTCGTCTTTCCTGGGAACACTGGACAGTATGACAGTCTCCCCAAACACCATTATATTGGGTGGCGTCAAATACACACACATTGACTGGGGATAGTACTCAGGCCCCAACACCCTCGACCAACAGTTGCTACAATTTGTAAACTCATATGCAATGGCACAACCGGTCACCACACCCACAAGAGGGGACAACATATTGGACATGATCATCACCAACATGGGGACTCTATGTTCCACACCTGCAATATACCCCTCATTGGTAAAGACAGAACATACTTTATCTCACTGGACATCCATATCCCATCCCCACACCCATCCTAGGTAATCTTGGCGAATTTCCCAAAAGCAAATGTCACACTTCTCCATACCATGGTGGTATCCTTCAGAGACCCTGGGTCAGTGGTAAGTATGGCTCAGACTGCTGAATCCTTTACATACACAGTCTATGGACACCTAGTGGACTGCATGGATCGTGCAATCCAAAATGACACCTGGACTAACTCCTCCAATGGCAGGGGACCTGTCTGGTGGACCCCGGCCATTAATACGCTATACAACAAAAGGAGGAAGCTACTACATGATAGAACACAATCCCAGACAGGGAAGGCATCTGTGATCTGTACTAGCAGACAGCTACAATCACTTGTGTATTTATGTCAGGCCCGCTTCTAACGGACAATTGCACCAGACACATCGGACACTCACAAGGCCTTCTTCAATTAATTCAGGTACCTGGCTGGACACTCACTGATATGCTGTGTATTACTGCATACTGACTGAACATACCCTGAACCCACAGACATTGCCAACATCCTGGCAAACAGGTTCAATGCAGATGTCTCCCCCCATCCCCCCTAATGAGGTACTGTCCATCCCAACAGAGTGTAACCTCCCTGACATCACGAATAAACAGGTGAGTGCTGCCCTACCCACAGTGGACAACACAGCATCAATGGGACCATACAGTGTCCTGGCCTGTGTTGTACATGGCCTTCATGACAGATGTAACCCTCACATTATGTCATTGTTCGATATCAGGGTTACTGCAGGATTTGTACCCACGGAATGGCGTACACCGATAGTGGTCCTGCTCCACTGAATACTGCCATAACAGACCACAGACAATATCAGCCTATAGGGCTAACTAGCCTATTCTGCAAAGCTATGGAGTGTATTGTAATGGGACTCATGCACATAGACATGGGAAACCTACAGACACTGGGCCCTACACATTACAGCATTGTTGTGGGCAGATCTTGCCTGTTGGACCTGTTTGTATTCTTTAAACAGTTACCAGGTCCATCAATGTTGGGACGGTAGTCCACACAGCCTGCCTGGACCTTGCACAACCCTTCAACACAATACCCCACACAGCCATTATGCATAAGCTCATCAGCATCAATATTGACACATATCTCACACAATGGATTGATATATGGATCAGGGATAGCACCCACATGCTCAGTGTTGCAGGTGCCATGTCTGACTATACACCAGTTACACATGGCATCCCACAAGGCTCAGTCCTGGGACCTCTCTTGTTCAGTATATATTTATGTGATGTACAGGCTATCACAGGAGGGATATGGCTGCCCATGTTCGCAGATGACTGGAAACTGGGTGCCATAATCAACTCTCCAGCTGGCACATGCATACTCATACAGGGTCTCACAGAGAAAGGATGACTGGTGCCTGAGCCATGGCCTATGGCTACATGCATTAGTCGCATAGTCATCCCCTTTGAGAATGACAACATGCCCACACATTACCACATAGGTAGTAATCCATTACATATGGTAATAGTTGTTACGGGTTTGGGGACACGACCTGTTTGTACTCTCACCTTTGACAATCACATTGCCAAAGTGGTTAGACAGTCTTCTACATAGCCCATCATCTCCCACATGGTTTCACATGTTGATCATGTGTGGTCATTGCGCCCCTATACTCATCACAACCATGCTTGGTTACTATGCCACATTTGGGTTGTAACTTACCTGACACCTGCAGCAACTGTAATGGCCACAAATGTTACTCATCAAGCAGATGTAGGGACTCACACGGATGCCCTGCACAATTCAGATACAGTAACTCTAGCTCTACTCAGTCAATTGCCACCTACACGGATGTGTTGTGTGCCTGTAGTTTAAGGCAATATCTGACCCAGAATTAATGGACATGCTCCACCTCAGGATATCCAACTCCCTTGGAGCTACACACTCCAGGGACATATACCTCAGCACAGATGTTGATAGGACATGCTGGGGGGACAGATTATTATCCATAAGGCTCCACTCACTGCAGAGTGTAGTCCCAGTTTTGCATAAGCAGAGCCACCCACTGACCACCTACAGGTGACATCTTGACAAGTGGATGGGTGATCGTATGTGTACCCATGGGATATCTTCTGGGTCCCTGCTAGACAGAGGCACAATACACTAAACGTAAATGGGCTATCTTGTGTGACCTACTATTCATGGGCACAGTGTTCTGATTTGACTGGGTTGCAGCAGCCAAACACACTCTGGCTATGCTCGAACATGCCCTAGGGCAGAAAGCCTAGTATCAACCTCTGAACCTATGAAAATGTTCATGATGCACAATGTTTATTGCTGATACTGTTTGCAGGTTTTTATAGGTTCATAGGTTCATACTAGGCTATCTGCCCGAGGGCATTTACAAGCCTAGCCCATCGTTTTGTGGCTTACGCCACCCCTTTAGTATGGGGAACTATACCCATTATTTTGCTGTGCCTCTGTCGAGCAGTGACACTGAGGTAATCCCTGGGGTATATCTGCGATCTCCCATCCATTGGTCAAGATTTCTCTTGAACAAGGCCAGCGAGGTGCTCTGCCTCACATGTACCGGGATTTTGTTCCACAGCATAGGAGTCTTTGGGTGATGAATCTATCCTCCAGCATCTCCTATTAATAGCCGTGTCGAGGTTTAAGTCTCCCGCCCTTGTGGCTCTGATGGATCTAGATTTCTTGAGGTGAAGCATATTCATCAAATCTGGGTTTGACATGGCCTTGTATGTTAGGCAAAGGTCACCTCTGAGCAAGCGGTGGCGACTGAATAGAGCTGGAGTTCTTTCAGTCGGGCAGCATAGGATAGATTTTGAGACCCTTTATCCTTTTGGTGAGGAACTTTTGTGGCCTCTCCAGCTGCTGCAAGTGTCGGGTCAGATACATTCGAATGGGGCATTGTACTCAATCATTGGTCTGATGAGTATTGAGTAAAGGAGACTATAACCTCCTTGATCTAGATGAGAATCCTTCATGATAAGGTGGGCAATGTAGAAGGTCTTCCTAACTACTTTAGCTACATGGGTGTCGAATGACAGACTACTATCAACCTGGGTCCCCAGGTCCCTGATAACTTCTTCTGTGCTCAGTGGATTGCCACCTATTTGGTAGCTAGGGTAACCTTGTTTTTCCCGAAGGGTATGACTATGCATTTTGGCATTTAACTTTAGGCCATGGCTCTGGCACCAGTTATCCATTTCTGTGAGACCCTTCTGAAGGATATCTGTGTCAGATGTGTTTTCTACTATGGCCCAGTTTGCAGTCATCTGCAAACTTTGTCAGCCATAACCATCCTGTGTTTGCTTGTACTTGGAAAAGTAGATGCCAAACAAGAGTGGGCCCAGGACTGAGCCCTGTGGGACACCACTTGTGACAGGCTTTGAGTCTGACATGGCGCCAGCAACTCTGACCCTGTGGGTTCTGTCACTCAGCCAGTTTGCAACCCATCTTGTGATGTATGGGTTAACATTTAAGCTGATGAGTTTTCAATGATACCAGTGGGGTATTGTATCGAAGGCCTTAGCCAGATCGAGGTAGGCTGTATGGACTGCCTTTCCCTCATCAATGGCTTTGGTGACTGTTTCAAAAAGTCAACCAAGTTTAAAAGGCATGATCTGCCTTTGACAAAGCCAAACTGGGTTGGATCCAAAGTCTGCAAATTCCTATGTCTTTATTTATGAGGTCCATTATGATCCTCTCCATGGCTTTGCAGATAAGGCTTGTCAAGCTAATGGGCGGTAATTTCAGGGTCGGTGGAGGCACCGCCTTTGTGAAGTGGGACCACAGTTGCAGTCGCCACTCCTGGAGACGTATCCCTAAAAATGATCCAGAGGTAAGACTTTGATTAAACAGCTGTCCTAGCTGTGGGTTTAATTCCTCATTGAGTTCGTGGAGCACACAGCCGGGGACACCATCAGGTCCCATGGATGCTGTGTTTTTTGCATTGGAGAGAGCAGTTCTCACTTGGGCGCTGGAGATGTTTGGGGGGCTGCAATCGTTTGGTATAGATATCGCTTCTGGGGGGGGGGGAGAAGTTTGCACTGAACCTGTCAGCCAGTATGTTGGCAATGTCTGTAGGATTAGTAATCTTCACATCATTTTGAACTAGTTCTGAGCATATCTGGGAGTTTCCTCCTAGGTTTCTAACATAGCTAAAGAAGGCCTTATGATTGTCTTTTGAGTCTTTAGCTATTTTTCTCGAAATTTGCTTTGGATGATTTTATGAGAGCTCTTAGTTTTACTTATAGTTATCAAGGGTGTCTTACCTTTTAAGGATTTTGCTCTATCTTGTAGTAGCTTCCTCCTTTTGTTGTAGAGTTTGTTTATGGCTGGGGTCCACCAGACTGGACGCCCTTTGGTACAAAGAGTCTTTGTTTTGCTTGGGATTGCCTTATCCATGCAGTCCTGCAGGTGCTGGTAGAAGGCATTTGTAAGTGATTCAGCGGCTTGAGTACTGTTTTCCACGGCTCGGGGGCCTTAAAGGAGACCACACTAGTCTTTAGAAGTGTGAAGTCGGCTTTTGAGAAGTTCTTTACTGTGGTCTTTTTTATTTCAGGTGGGGTGGGATGAGGACCTCCAGCGAGATTAGTTTGTGATCTGATCTCACCAGTGAGGGGTATACTTCCGGTGTTGAACATTGTGCTCCCATGTTCGTGATGATGAGATCAAGTATGTTATCTCCTCTTGTGGGAATGGTGACTAGTTGTTCCATGGCATTTGAGTTTATGAATTCCAGGAACTTTTGGGCTAGGGTGTTTGGGCTTGAGTAGTGTTCCCAGTCTATATTTGGGTAATTGAAGTCACCTAGTATGATGGTGTTTGGTGATACATTTATCCCTTCTAGTGTTTTCAGGAAGGCCATGTGAGGTTCCTGAGTTTGTGAGGGTGGCCTGTAACATGCTACAATTTGCAGAGCAGTCTTGCCTACGGTTAATTGCACCTGGATGGTCTCCGATGCATCATGCATTGCCACCAGTCTTGAGGTGTGGGTGTCCTTGATGAATATGGATACCCCTCCTTTCTTGGTATTTTCCTGATTTTGGGTCCGGGCATGATATGAGGTAAAACCTGATAGCTGGGGTGCTCTCAGGAGCCTTGAACCAGGTTTCAGTCACAGCACAGACATCGATGTTCTCTATACTGAGAAGGGCCTCGAGTGTGCATTTGAGATTTAGACTTCTGGCATTGAGCAGCATTACCCTTAGTTTTTTTTCTTTTTTGTGTTCTAGGGTGGTAGGTTTAGAATTTGAGCCTTGCCTAAAAGGCACTATGGGGTGGCAAGAGCCTTTGCCAATATCCGAATCCCAGGTGACAGGTGCAAGCCGTCCCTTGCAGCGTGGCTTGTCCAGCATGTCATCCCAGGCAGACAGATACTGGATCCCCTTTGAATGACACCAGTGTTTAAGCCAATTGTTAAAGCTGATCATCTTATCTCTGTATTGTGGCATCATTCTTGGTGAAGGTAGGATACTGCTCAAGGTCAGGGTCATACCTGCCTGGGCTACATAATCAGAGAGCTCCTCAATGTCTCTTTTCATGTAGTCCAAGGAGGTGCGTCTCAGGTCGTTTACACCAGCGTGGACAATGACTGAGTCATATTTGTACCTGCTGTTGAGAGACCTGAGTGCTTGCGTTATGTGGGATTCTAGCCCCAGACAGCTTACTGTGACCTTCTCCTTACTCAGTCTGGTGAGCGGACGTCAGTGTGTCTGACTATGGAGTCACCAATGACTAGTGTGTCTGGCATTGTGTTTGGCCTTAAGGGCTGTGACTGTTTGACACTCTGACTGTGAGGTCTATGTGTTGCAGGTATTGTGTTCTGAGGTGGTGGTTGTTTGGGTGTCTGCTTTGGTGGCCTCTGCTGTTTTGGTAGATTTTTGATCAGAGCCTCAGTATGTCTTTGTGTGTTTATGTGTATGATTTGAGGTTGTAATGGTACTATGTGAGACTGGGTCTATAGTGTGTGTGGTAACCTTCTCCTCCTGACTGGTCTTGCCAGTCCTATGTTGAGAAACTCAGCCTCCAGTTTGGCCGTATAGTTGCATCTCTCATGTATTTGCGTTTTGTGGGACGAGGAGGGCCTTGTCTGTGTACATGAGGCAATTGTAACATTGCCTCAATATTCCCAGGTTCACCAGCTGAGCAGGAGAGGACACTAGCAACTGATCCCTCGACATGCTAGAAGGATAGACAAAAACTTTAGAAAGATTCGGGATGTGGGTGACCGAGAAAATGGGGGGTTGCCTTTTTGGGGTGCTATCTATAAGAGTGCCGTATCAAGGTAATAAATACTGTAGGAGCAAGTGCTAGGTTTAACAGATAGAGAATAGTCTACTTAGAGTCAAGTAGAGATGATCTTTTTAGTTATAGGATACGCTGATTAGATCAGTAGTATAGGTCGAGGAAGGTAGTTTCAAGGGAAAATTTGAAGAGTGGACTTTAGGTAGCCCGAATAGTTTAAATCTGCTTAACCGGCGCTGCCCTAGTGTGCAACAGTGGCAACTCCGCGCTAAATCGCTCTAAATCGCGCTAACGCGCGTTTAGCGCGTTTTATACCAGGGGGCAGGAAAAAGCTAGAAACTGGCCCAAAACGACCAATAAACTACTAGTTACTGGCTGAAACCTTTGATAAAATAAGCAGAAACAGTAGTCGAAAGGCACAAAAAGTCGAAAAAAGCCAAGAAAAATACTTAAAATCTGGAAAGGTAGTCTTTTCTGGTCTCTGCTGCTAGAGGAACACTGCTGGCCACCACGAGGAGCTGTGCTGAGTTCTTAATAGCTGGAAAAGCCCGCCAAAACATGCTTTATAGCAGGGGGCTGGAAAGACAGGAAATGACCCAAAATGGCCAATAAACTACAAGTTACTGCCTTAAACCACTCCTCTGAGGACAAACAGGCAGCTCAGTACTCCCTACTCCCACTAGTGAGTAAAGAAACTACCCCTTGACCAAACAAGGAAAATGGAGAAAACAGGAACCAAGACAAAGCCCAGGGATCAGCAAAATCTGGTCTCTGGAACACTAGTTAGGAAAGTATGGAAAGCAAGGATATTTTTTTTTCTTTTTTTCAAGTTTTTTTACAGAAAAGCAGAAAACACAATAAATGCTATGATTTTCGATTAAATGCTATCAAAAGCTAGTACACTTGAGTGTATTAGCCTGTAGTTTAACTTTTAGGCAAAACTTAAACTAGCAAGTGCAGTAAACAGTTTTATCTTATAAACACAGAAAAAACAGTGCAAACTTTGATAAAATAAGCAGAAACAGTAGTCGAAAGGCACAAAAAGTAAAAAAAAGCCAAGAAAAATACTTAAAATCTGGAAAGGTAGTCGTTTCTGGTCTCTGCTGCTAGAGGAACACTGCTGGCCACCATGAGGAGCTGTGCTGAGTTCTCAATAGCTGGAAAAGCCCAAACGTGCTTTATAGCAGGGGGCTGGAAAAGACAGGAAATGACCCAAAATGGCCAATAAACTACAAGTTACTGCCTTAAACCACTCCTCTGAGGACAAACAGGCAGCTCAGTACTCCCTACTCCCACTAGTGAGTAAAGAAACTACCCCTTGACCAAACAAGGAAAATGGAGAAAACAGGAACCAAGACAAAGCCCAGGGATCAGCAAAATCTGGTCTCTGGAACACTAGTTAGGAAAGTATGGAAAGCAAGGATATATTTTTTTTTTCAAGTTTTTTTACAGAAAAGCAGAAAACACAATAAATGCTATGATTTTCGATTAAATGCTATCAAAAGCTAGTACACTTGAGTGTATTAGCCTGTAGTTTAACTTTTAGGCAAAACTTAAACTAGCAAGTGCAGTAAACAGTTTTATCTTATAAACACAGAAAAAACAGTGCAAACTTTGATAAAATAAGCAGAAACAGTAGTCGAAAGGCACAAAAGTCGAAAAAGCCAAGAAAAATACTTAAAATCTGGAAAGGTAGTCTTTTCTGGTCTCTGCTGCTAGAGGAACACTGCTGGCCACCACGAGGAGCTGTGCTGAGTTCTCAATAGCTGGAAAAGCCCGCCAAAACGTGCTTTATAGCAGGGGGCTGGAAAAGACAGGAAATGACCCAAAATGGCCAATAAACTACAAGTTACTGCCTTAAACCACTCCTCTGAGGACAAACAGGCAGCTCAGTACTCCCTACTCCCACTAGTGAGTAAAGAAACTACCCCTTGACCAAACAAGGAAAATGGAGAAAACAGGAACCAAGACAAAGCCCAGGGATCAGCAAAATCTGGTCTCTGGAACACTAGTTAGGAAAGTATGGAAAGCAAGGATATTTTGTTTTTTCAAGTTTTTTTTACAGAAAAGCAGAAAACACAATAAATGCTATGATTTTCGATTAAATGCTATCAAAAGCTAGTACACTTGAGTGTATTAGCCTGTAGTTTAACTTTAGGCAAAACTTAAACTAGCAAGTGCAGTAAACAGTTTTATCTTATAAACACAGAAAAAAACAGTGCAAACTTTGATAAAATAAGCAGAAACAGTAGTCGAAAGGCACAAAAAGTCGAAAAAGCCAAGAAAAATACTTAAAATCTGGAAAGGTAGTCTTTTCTGGTCTCTGCTGCTAGAGGAACACTGCTGGCCACCACGAGGAGCTGTGCTGAGTTCTCAATAGCTGGAAAAGCCTGCCAAACGTGCTTTATAGCAGGGGCTGGAAAAGACAGGAAATGACCCAAAATGGCCAATAAACTACAAGTTACTGCCTTAAACCACTCCTCTGAGGACAAACAGGCAGCTCAGTACTCCCTACTCCCACTAGTGAGTAAAGAAACTACCCCTTGACCAAACAAGGAAAATGGAGAAAACAGGAACCAAGACAAAGCCCAGGGATCAGCAAAATCTGGTCTCTGGAACACTAGTTAGGAAAGTATGGAAAGCAAGGATATTTTTTGTTTTTCAAGTTTTTTTTACAGAAAAGCAGAAAACACAATAAATGCTATGATTTTCGATTAAATGCTATCAAAAGCTAGTACACTTGAGTGTATTAGCCTGTAGTTTAACTTTTAGGCAAAACTTAAACTAGCAAGTGCAGTAAACAGTTTTATCTTATAAACACAGAAAAAACAGTGCAAACTTTGATAAAATAAGCAGAAACAGTAGTCGAAAGGCACAAAAAGTCGAAAAAGCCAAGAAAAATACTTAAAATCTGGAAAGGTAGTCTTTTCTGGTCTCTGCTGCTAGAGGAACACTGCTGGCCAAATGTCTGGTACAGCTGCGTCAGATGCCAGATATGGGAATCATGGTAGCTTCCAGGGCAGCTAGCACACACATTCATCTTTGCTTTCCCACTTTCTATGAACCGCTTAGGTATCTGCAGAACATATTTGATTATGACAGGGTTCCACTATATTATATACATGTCTGTTGTCATATAAGTGTGTGCACAGGGCAGATTGCTGGATAGTGAGAGGTTACTGGGTTAACACATGCAACTGCCTGATATGTGTGGCCCACTGCTGTACTCCAACATGGCCTAAGTGTGTGAGCATGCCCAGTTCAGACTGTCAGTGTTCTGTTGTCTGACATTTTTCTCATGTATTCAAGTGTGTGAGCATGTCCAGTGTGACCTTTCAGTATGTTGCTGTCTGAGGTCCACTACATTTGTTGATGTATGTGTACATGTCCAATATTAACATTTCTACTGTGTGTGTTGAAAGTCAGGTTCTCTTCTTACTGCAGGACTCACCTTTGTGTATTACTCGAAAGGGATTATGCTGTGCCTGCAGGATTTGCATGGAATACTTTGCATAGACTTATCAACATTTCTTCATATGGGTTAACCACTGCAATGCTGTCATGGTTTAGTGGTTCAGTACTATAACTATAGTGCACAGTATCCTGGGTTCGAGGACCATCACCACTTATATTTTCATACTGAGCAGACCAGACTGCTTAAGGGCCAGTGGAGCAACTATGAGCATGTTGGCTTTTGTTCAGCTATGCCCTACCTAGACCCAGCTTGTCCAACATTGCTCAATATTAACCATCATTGCTGGATGTTGGCCAATATTACTCAACATTGACCACATTTGTACTAGTTGGTGTCTGCGATTTGGTTTACATATACTACATGGTGGTAAATGCTATTTAGCACTGCTTTATATTGCTTAACACATGGCAATCATGCCTCAGGTGTTGATGCAGGTCTGCCAATGTCGGATGCACATACTACACTCCCTATACATGTTTGACAGCAGGTAGTGTCAATGTAGGCATCCCTTTTACTATATGTGTGGGTCAGAGAGAGGTATAATTTCCAGAGTTCCTACTGAGCCAGTGTATGTGCTATGTGTTGCCTCTTTGCCAAGGTCAAAGCATACTGGGCACACCTCCTTCTGCCTACTAGGGCAGGCTCAGGTTGTTCCTCCTCCAAGTCACGCTCACCTGTGATGTCCCTGGCAATGGTGTGAGGCTGTTTGGCCCAGCCCTATGCTGGTTCTGCTGCAGCTGTTTCCGCAGGATTATGTTATGCAGCATAGCACATACCATGACAATTTGGGTACATGTAGTTGGTGAGTACTGCAAGGCTCCACCAGATGTGTCCAGGCACCGGAACTGCGACTTGAGCAGCCCAAACACACGCTCAATTACATTTCGTGTTTGTGCTTGTGCCTCATTATGGCATTCCTGTTCAGGTGTATGTGCATTTCTGATGGGTGTCATCATTCATGCCTCCAGTACATAGCCAGCATCCCCCACTAGGTGTCCATGTGGGATGTCCCCATTGGCAAATGTCTGGTACAGCTGCGTCAGATGCCAGATATGGGAATCATAGTAGCTTCCAGGGCAGCTAGCACACACATTCAGTATTATGCCCTGGGCATCACATACGACCTGGCAGTTGATGGAGGGGAAGCCCTTGTGGTTGAAGTAGACCCTACCCCACTCACCGGCTGGTGCTTTGATGCATATGTGCGTGCAGTCTATTGCACCCACTACCTCAGGGTATTCCGCTATTTGCTGGAAGAGACGCATATTGCTGGCCAATACCTCACGGGAATTGGGGAAGTATACATGATCACCGACATGTGCTGACATGGCATCCAGGAACTGGTGCAGTACCCTGAATGCTGATGCCTGTGATATTCCCATCATATCACCAGTTGGTCTCTGGAAGGTAGCTGTTGCTAATATTCTTAGGCCAACACATACCTTAGTTTCCACTGGGATGGGTTCCCCTCTGTTGGTTCTGTGTGTGAGGCGTGGCCTGCACAGCTCAACAATTTGCTGCAAGAGGTCTCTGTCCACTCTATAGCGCTCCACTATCTCCAGCTGATGTAGCCCCTGGTAGGTACCCTGGGCCTGTACACTCTTCTCTGTCTCCTCACTGTGGGTTATCCAGCAGCATTTGCATCATCACCACCCTCAGCATGTTGCATATGTCGCCTTATAACAGCAATGGCAGCCCCTAACATTTTTTGCCTCAGTACAGCTTTTTCAGTTTTCACTGCTATTAGCTTATTGCAGTGTTGCAGTGCATCTTGAGAGAAACATAATGGACTGTTGTTTGCAGTGCTTTAAGTGCTGGGCTAGTGTTCTGCCTGGGTAATTGCCTGATTCTGATTGTTTTCACCTACTAGCTCTGCTAGTACTCCCTGGTAACTTCCCTACTATTTGGTGTGCTTCCTTTTTCCTTTCTGTTTCCTCAGGGGGGAGCACCATGCACACAAGCGCAAACATGCGCACACCAGTTAACACATGCGCACACATGCTTACATGGACTAAGACCTGCTTAGTCTTGTTAAAACGCATGCACACCAGCATAAATGCACTTACAATTGTTTACACAGCCTTACATATGCTTACTCAAGCTTACACGCATGCACACATGCTTACACGCGCGCACACTGTCTTACTCGGGTTTACTGGCATGCACACACACGCATGCATGCTCAGCAAGAAACGTTGGTGTTATACACGGCATACACCTTCCATTTCTTGACTTTACCTGGCCTACCTGTTGACACACCTCTTTCAATAATATGTAATTCTCGGCTGACACATGAAACTTTGCTCCACTGAGCTTCACTCCTTTCATACATACCCCCCTCATGATGTCATCTTTCTTCTACTCTGTTACTCCCCTTATCCTACTCCTACACTCCACTGACTGTGCTCATTTCCTATGTAAACTTGTGATTCATTATCCTAACTCTCATTTGCATAGGATTGCCTACTAATACATGGTTACATCTCTTAGACTGAGCTTCCCCCCTTAGCAACCTCTACTCGGTGGCCATGTTGTCTTCAGCCTGCCATTCACTTGCATGGTAAATTCATTTTAGCTATAAAATCCACATTTGTGGATCTTAATTATTAATTTTCTGGTTTTTAGGGCGCAGCGCGTTTAAGCGGCGCTGCGCTATGATTAAACCCCGGCGATCGGGATGAAAAAAAAATGTTATTTTATTTCTATTTTGCATCACTTCCCATTGCCAATGTCTGCATTTTTGGCCATTGGCATGCTTCCTCCTGTAAATGCATGCTTTTTGCTGCTGTCATTTCTCCGTTTTGCTATTTGCAGAACTGTACACAGTTATCAACTGAGTACATTTCTGCAAATAACACTACTCCTACTCGAACAGGTTCGAGTTTCCTGGATTGCAAATGTACCTCATTTGCATAGCTTTCACCTGCAATTGAGGTAATTTGCATATCCAAGCCCTGTCCTTGTAGGACTAGTTTAAGGAGCTCTGTTACACGCCCCCTACCGGCTCTTCCTGGATCGCTCGACTGACATGTTGGCTGCATGGAGTCTTACTCTACTCTTAGACTCCGTGCAAGCCTTCGTGAATCCGGCCCAATGTCTTTGTATAATACCTCTGTGGTACCCTTCCACGTCCTGGTATCCTGGGGCTTTTCTGATGTACTGCTCATGTGTATGGGACTGGGTTCCCACACTTATGCAGTACATCAGTCCTGTGCAAATGAAGCAATGGAGAAAGGAAGACATGTCATGCTTTTTCTTAATTTATTTAAAAGAACAAAGAAATTGGAAGGCTTTTAACATTTGGGAGAGCCAAGATATCAAAAATAAAAGGATAATCAGGTATATTTAATATACCTGATTATCTTCTTATTTTTCTCTGCACCATCTCCCTTGTTTGTTTGAGGTGTTCGCTTTTGTAAATGTATTTTAAAAAAAGGAAAGAAAAGTAAAAATTTAATGAGATATATTAATGGAAAATGGTGACCGGACGTTTTTCCATTGGTACATTCTCGGATTTACAACAGGCACACTGGCTTAGCTGACCAATCAGCATGCTCCTTTTTGAATATTATTGACCAGTCATTGTATAATAACAATTTATAGCATGATGGCTACAGGGACAAGGTCAACCTGAGGTGTTTTTGATTTTAGTAATAATTTGCAGACAGGCAAGTAGAATGTAGTTTTAAAATGATGAGAGATAAAAGGAGAAGTTATGGAAATTAGCAGGAAGATGAATGGACAAAGGAAGAACTGCAGTTAGTAATGGGGAGTAAGAGACAGAGGAAAGGTAAGAGTTTAGGAAATAAGTGCAGTATGAGGAGGAGCAATAAGCTGCAAAAAGACTGGGAAGCAATGTGGCTGTAACAGTTAGAGAAAAGTAATCTCAGCAAATCTAGCCAGGTGACCAGGAAGAAACAAGTCAAATTTGACATAGGTGCTGTTTATATGGATGTTACAAAAGCAAACAAACAACAACATTCATTGTACATCAGCAGAGTTAAAAAGAGAGGGTCTCAGCAAAGACTGAGTATAAAGTACACTATCACTTTTTTTTTCAAAAATTTTCAAAATTTCTAAAAAAGTCATTATACTCCTTACCCATAAGAATATTATTTTTTTATCTGTCAGGAAACACAGTGAAAACTGGAATACTCTAGTAAGTATGTCTCACAGAAAGGTCTGCCCCAACGATTCAAAGCTTTATTTGTGGACCCGTTCTTTATGGTATATATTCCAACAACAGCTTCCTTGTTCTGATCATATAACAGTCCAGTATACAGATGGCACTATACTCCTTTGTAATAATACATATCTTCCTTCTGCCTATGAAATAATGTGGGCTGGATTCTCCTATTTAGATAATTGTCTCAATGAAACACACTGGGGTGGCTGCAGTGGTGCAGTGGTTAGTGCTGCCACCTCACAGCAAGAGGTTCTCTGCTTCAATCGTAGCCTCGGCTGGGGTGCCTTCTGTGCGGAGTCTGCATGTCCTCCCTGTGGTCATATGGGTTTCCTCCGGGTGCTCTGGTTTCATCCCACATCCCAAAGACATGTTGTAGGTGGATTGGACACTCTAAATTGGCCTTAGGTGTGAGTGTGTACGTGTGTGTGCTTTCTGTGGAAGGTTGTGTGCCGAGCTGGCAACTTGACACTATAAAACTCCACTGCCAATCATGAGCGGACAGGTGATCCATTGTGGCAACCCCTAACTGGGAGAAGCCAAAAGAAGAAGAAGTCTCAATTAAACACACACATTTACCCTGTAGAAGTGAAAAAAGCTGAAACCATAATATTCTGTAGTAATTATTTCTATTCATATGACTGGATGATTTCCACAAGTAATGGTGAAATAAATCAGTGTGTTAATTGCAAGGAGTATCTGGAAGTTCAATTAGGCACTTTTCTCTCCATAGACCTACACATTGATTATGAAAGTTCAATTAAAAATGAAGCCAGACACTGGGATGCTTGTACAAAATCAACCTCTAAACTGGTTTAAGTATGCATAAAATGTACTGGCTTGTCAAAAAGGAGATCTAAACAAACTAGAATCTGCCTAAAATAAAAGTGAGACCTATGTCCTCTTGTTCCCAGGGTGCACACTTATGTGACAATTAAGGGTTTCCAATGAGTTCCATTCCCCAGCAAGCTTAATTCTATCCAACAGCATGTGTACTTTAAACAATGAAACCCAGTATAGTCAACTCAACAGGTTTCCTATGGAGTGCTACGCCTCTGTCTGAAACCCTGCCTCTTTCAAAACTCACCAGCTCCAATCAGCAAGAAGCTCCAAGCTCAACAGGAAGCTAATATTTAGACAGAGTGATTGAAAGACATCAGTGTGTAAGTCTTTTATCAGAGCTTGTAAAGAGTTTAAAAGAGTGTTCCTCATCAAATACAACCAGAAAATGCATAATATTGCATTTTGAGCTCTGTGTTATGAATTATGATCATATATTTCATAGACAAAAGTCATTTTTTATTAATCATCCCTATAAAATGTAAATATTGATTTTATTACATCCACTGTAATGAATTATTATTTATATTATCAACAAAAAGAGTTTTTGCTGATCACTATGCTGTATTCAGAAGAATACATTATGTGATTAAAGCTCTAAACATTATTTCTTCATTTGAAAGACTGCTGTTTAGTAACTGACTGAGTTGACTCTTTATACGTATCTATGATGGCTGTACTAAAAGTGCTCGAGTCCCATCAGCTCAAAGATCACTGCCTTGAAGCCAAGGACTCAAACGTCTTGTAGCCTATAAAGGCTACTGTTCAGACTTGAATTCAAACATGAGTTCAGAAAAGCAGCTGCTGCAACTTAACCAAACACACGATTTGAGTTTGAGTGAGGCAAGTCTGTCAGCTATAAAGATGGGATGGGGGGTTAAGGTTAAGAAGTGGGAGGGGGGATTTAAGGTAAGGGCCATTAATTCATATTTAATCACCAAAACTTCAAACCTTTTTAGCTCGTAAACCTCTTCAAAGTATCACCCTTCTTCTCCATCTCTTATCTCCATTTCTAATGTAACATATCTCATGAAATAACTACATACACTATGAACTCTCTTCACTGTTTATTGAAAATGTTTGTATTGAATATTTTCTCTTATGTATGCTTATGTTTTTTTTTTCTCCATTATTATTATTTTTCTGATAAAGTGTATTTCACTATATGTATACATTGTAACTTGCTGACACTGTTAACACTAAAACTGTAAAACTGTGGAGCTTTTCTCCCCAGACGTACGCTAAAACAGGGCTACTAACCCAGTCAACAAATGTAAAATAAAATAAATAAAATAAGGGACACGAGAAAGGAGTTAGGGCTTGGGAGCAGGAGAGGAGTTTTACATTTAGGAATCAGGAGGCACAGTTAAGGTTAGGAAATGTAGGTTTGGGGGTAGAGTTTCAGGATTAGGAAGTAATCTGATATTTTTGGTTAGGAAAGGGGAAATAGTTTTAAGATTAGGGAAAGTGGAATTGCCTTGGGAGCAGAGTGAGGGTTTTAACCAAAGTTGGGGATCTGGTAGGGCCCCATGTAGCAAAGTGATTAATTTTCTTCCTCATTGCCATAATGCTTATCCCAGTAAACAGTTCTATAAGCATTGGGACTATATTTTTTTGCAACAAAACATTGCAAATATCTCTTACTTATGGTTTATTGTTAATACTTCACTCAAGCTATGTACCACATCTCAGATTCAGTGCTCAGCGATTTAGTATATTAGTTATTCATGACATTTAATTCAGATAAAGGCATTCTAACAAATATATAGCAATTTGTTCCCATAATGCTCATACCACAATAATGCCACATCTCTTCTAGGTTATTTTTTGTTTTTCATACCTTCTCAAGAACCTTGCCTAACAAATTCTGTATCTGTGAAATATCAACTCTTTATTTTTAATTTATGCAACAAACTGCATTTTCTAAAAAAAATACACATTGCAAAACACTTCTCAAATTTGCTCCTATTATCTTTATACTCCTACTAGTAAGTAGCATCGAGACAAGTCCAGGCCCAACTAACTGTAATGCCAAAACCCAAACTAACAAACAGCACCAGATAATCTGCTCCCTTCCAGATGCCCACAGCCTCAGAAATAAAATAGAACAAAGCAAAGTCTTCTCCTTAAATCATGATCTGTGCATTGGAACTATTACAGAAACATGGGTGAAAGCTAAGACAACTAGCCTCCATCACTTCATACCAAACTATACATACCTACAGGACTAAAGACTAGGCAAGAAACCTGGATGAGGAACATTGCTTTTCATCAAGAACAACCTTAACCCCAGCATCTTTGTCCAAGCAAACAGTAAATTATTTATTTATTTATTTATTTTACATTTGTTAACCGGGCTAGTCTAACTGGATATATTTCCATTTTCAGCAGAGGCCCGGGGAGAAAAGCTCCACACATAGACAACGAGGTATAACAAAACAGATTACACTCAGCTAGGACTTTGACAATGAAAATAATTATCAAAAGAAAAGGACTTTAAATTCCTAGACAATGTAAATAGCAACATGTTAAGGCTTATTACATCTTTTAAAACCAAGAAGAGAAAGTATAAGACCAAGGAAGAGGAAACAATGATAAATGGAGAGAGCAGATTTATAAAAGATATATAGTTTCTAGAATAGAGTCATAGCCATATAGAGGAAAGATATAGGGGAGAGGTCCATAAATGGTAGAGGAAGAGAACTAAGGGAGAAAGCAGGAGGTACAAAACAATAGGGAGAGAAAAAAGAGGGTTAACTAAGGAAATTAACTTTCAATCAGGGTTAGAGCAGGGGCACATCCAGTGGCTTATAAGGTAAGTTCTAAGTTTTTGTTTAAACAGAACAGTAGATGCAATGGAAGTAAGTTCGGTAGGAAGTTGATTCCAGTGTTTACCAATGGAATTTGAGAAGAGGAATCACCAGCTAGGTTATTAGATTTGGTTAAGGTGACTAGCAGTTTATTAGATGATCGGAGTGAGTTCAGATTAGAATAAGGGGTTAGGAGGTTAGAAAGTACAGGTGTGTTTTGAGGTTGATAGAAAGCTCTTTGGACAAACGTGAGTTGGGAAAGAAACAGCATGTTTGTCAGTTCTAGCCAGTTAAGTTGCTGCAGATTTAGACAGTGGTGAGTTCTGAAAGGCTTACCAGTAACAAATCTAGCTATATTGTTGTAAGTGGTAGACAGTTTGGAGAGATTGTTTTTCTTGAGGTTAGTATAGATTGGTGAGGCATAGAGAAGAGTGGAAATAAGGTGAGAGTGAGCAAGAGTAACTTTGGCTGGGGAGGTTAAGAAAGTTTTAATTCTATAGAGAGAGCCAAGTTTCCTGTTTACAGATTTAATGGTATTGTTGATATGACAGTCAAAGGAAAGATTGTTGTCAATCGTGACTCCTAGCAGTTTTGTAGTAGAGTCAGGAGATATAAGAGTTCCATTATTAGATAAGATAGTGAAGTCTAATGTAGGGGATCTGGTAGTAGGCCTAAAAAGTAAGAGTTTGGTTTTGCATTTAGGAGGAGGCAACGTTTTAGGAACCAAGTTTCAACTTTGGAAAATACAGTTTGAGTATTAGTTTGTAGTTCAGAAATGGATTTAGCAGAGCAAATTAGTGTGGAGTCATCAGCATATTGTATGCATGTAGCTAGGGGAACAGCTACTTGTAAGTCATTTATAAAGGGGGAGAAAAGAAGGGGTCCGAGAATAGAGCCTTGGGGTACCCGAGTGAAATTGGGAGAAGAGATGAGAGTTTGTTATCCCAGAGGACAGCCTGTTTCCTGTTAGTGAGATAGGATCTAAACCAGTGGACAACCTTAGATTCTAAGGATAGGGATTCAAGAATGTTTAAGAGGAGAGTGGTTGACCATGTCAAAGGCTTTGGACAGGTCAATAAAAAGAGCTGAAGACAGGATGTTATTATTGCGATTTTTGTTAATAAAGTCTGTGAAGGAGAGGAGGCGGTAGTTGTGCTATGAAAAGGCCTAAAGCCATGTTGACAGTTAGAGAGAATGTTATTTGTTATTAAGTGGTTCATTAACTGATGGTGCACACATTTTTCCATGATTTTTGCAAGTGGGGACAAGAGACCAATGGGTCTATAATTAGAATATTCATAGGAGTTACCTCCTTTATGTAAGGGTATGATGTGAGAAATTTTCCATATGTCAGGTATGGTTGCTTCATTTACAGTTCTATTAATAAGGATGGATATAGGGTAGGCTATTTCAGAGGCTGCTTTTTGAAGGAATTCAGATGGAAGTTGGTCTGCCGAGGGGGTACATGGTTTGAGTTTGTGGATACATTTCTGTATAAAGGTAGTGGAGATAGGTTGAAGCCTAAAGGTTGGAAGATTGAGGGATGTCAGGTCAGGGATACTAGTATTGTCACTAGAGAGATGGGAGGCTAAGGAATTGATAGTATCAATAAAGAAAGAGTTGAAAGTATTGGCAGTATCAAGGGAGGAATTCTTTTCAGACCCGGAAGGGGATGGGGTGGTAGTCTGTCCAGGGTGAAGAAGTCTGTTTAGGGTTGACCAGAATTTTTGAGGGTTATTGTGTTTTGCTTGCTGGAGATTACTATAATAATTCTTTTTATCAGAGAAGATAGCTCTTTTGGTACTGTTTCTTAGGTGCCTAAAGGTCTGTTGGTCTATGGGAGATTTGGTGGTTCGCTATTTTTTCCAAGATTTGTTCCTAAGTGACATTGTTTGTCTTGTATCTTTAGATAGCCATGGGGCAGGTTTAGATTTAATTCGGATGGAACGTTTTGGAGCATGATTATCTAGAATTTTTAGGAATGTGGTGTTAAAGTATAGAACAGCTTCTTCAAGAGGAAGTGTCTTAAGTGGGTTCCAGTTGCAGGCACTTAGTTCAGTTTTAAATTGAATAGGGTTGAAGCATTTGAGATCACGTAGGGTCTTATACATTGGAGAATTGTTAGAGGCATTTTTTTGTCTTATAATGTAGGTTAGATTGTGGTCACTAAAGTCATCGGGTAGCGTTCCGGACTGATAGTTTAGTTGAGGTTTGTTAATGAGAATCCAATCTAGAATACTTTCTTTGTTGTTCGGTTTGTTAATCCTAGTGGGGGTGTTTATTATCTGAGTAAAGCCATGGAGGTTGATATGAGAAGTTGGGTTATTAGTGTTTATTGAGGACCAGTCCAGGTTGAGGTCTCCAAGTATTATAGTTTCTTGTGGGTAGGTGGAAGTAATGCAACTGAGGATGTTTTCTAAGGAGGTAGAGTTATTTCCAGGAGGTAGATATATGCAGATAATATAGATTGCTTTTTTAGGGTTTAGTTGTAGCTTTGAGATAAGAAGCTCAGTATTGTTAA
The DNA here is from genome assembly GCF_019279795.1 of Protopterus annectens. Classification (NCBI taxonomy): domain Eukaryota; kingdom Metazoa; phylum Chordata; order Ceratodontiformes; family Protopteridae; genus Protopterus; species Protopterus annectens. Next base: position 1,822,669,698 of record NC_056739.1, read on the forward strand.
TGTCCAGTTTATCATGGGGTACTAATGTTAAATTTAGTTCGGTTTTAAATAGTAGAGCCACTCCCCCGCCTTTTTTAGTTTTCTTGGTCGAGTCTCAAGATATTGTAACCTGGAGGAATGATTTCATTATCTAGAGTGTAGGGTTTTAACCAGGTTTCAGTCAAACAGAGAATATCAAAGGAGTGGTATTCAAGAAGGGAGTGGAGATGGGTGATTTTGTTATTGACACTACGGATATTAAGGTGCCCTATGAGTAGAGTATTTGCATTGGAGGTTTGTAGTAGAGGGGATGAGTTTAGTGAGGCAGGTATGGTGTCAGATGAAGTAGTTCTGGGCCCTGGGTTGGGGTGGATGTCCCCATCTGCCAAGGTAGAGTGGTAAAATTCAGGTAAGCTTTGTTAGGACAGTTTAGTAAGTATTTTAGTTTCCTAAACCAGAGATTTTGAATTTTAATGTGAGACAGCCTATGATATCTGGCTAGGAGATAGCTAGAGGTAGAAGTAATGTTTACATGAGTGAAGTTTAGGCTATCAGTTTCAGAGGCAGTATGTTTGGAAGAGTGGTTAAAGTGGTAGCTAGGATTTAATTCATAACAGGTCAGGAAGTAGGGCAGTGTGAGAGCAAGAGAAGTAATGAGCATAAGTGTTAGCTTTAACAGAGTAGTTTCTGTTACAGAGGTCTTGGGTGGAGGTTTATAGTCTTTAGTGGACATGTTTAGGTGAGAGTGAAAGGAATAGACGAAGGGGCCTAGGCTAATATTGTAGATGAAGTAAGAGAAGCTTAAGAGTCAGAATATGTAATTAGCTTTGGGTGGATAGGAGAGGTAATTAGGAAGGTAAAAGTTGGGAGGAGTTACAGATGAGGTATAAGTCTGGGATAGGTGTAAATATAGAGTGGGAGGGTTAGTGAGGTATAAGGCTAGAAGTGCGTGGGGTGGGTGGGATAAGGGGTAGGGAGGGACCGAAGCGGGGCAGAAACAGTTAGAGAAGAGAGCGTAATCAATCAGCTAAGCAGGGAAGCTGAAACACTACGAGTTTCATATACTACGTAGTTTAATCAGTGAGTATAGAAGAGTTAGGTAAAGAAAGAAGGAAAGGTAAAGGCAGTATGCAGGAATATAGCAGGTACAAGGTAAAGTAGGAAAATGTACAGTTTACAGAGGGACACTGAGAGGGGCATTTGAGAGTAGGTAAATAGAAATATTCAGGATATAGTCGTATAGTAAACCAGAGAAAAGAGTGCAATAGCCAGGAAGGTACTGGAGAGACAGCGAGGACACAGAAAAGGCAAGGCAAGTGGAGCGTCACAGCAATAGTAAGGCTAGCAGACGAGGGGGACTTCAGGTCAGCCAGGGGCGGGAGGGAGTAGTAATAATAGATAAAGGGGAAGAGGTGATTACTATAATGCAGGAAAGCAAGGGACAAATGCAACCTAAGCTGGTGCCACGTGTGTGCTGCCCACCAGAGGACTAAACATAAAATAATTAAGCAATATGAACATACAGTCAGTATAGGAGAGTTTAGAACTCAAAAACCATCACTGAAGAGGAGCTAGGGGTGCTTCCTGGGTGCCGTCACAAATGGCCTGAGTTGTAGCTTCTGGGAGACAAGGGAGATAGGCCAGCAGAAAAGGGGACACCCGATGAGGAGCACTAGGCTTTAATGCTGCAATACAAAAAAAGAAAAGGAGGGTTAGGAGACAAAAGGTAATAGAAAGAGCAGAGGTGGTTAGCAATATAATGGGTAGAGAGGTACCAAAGTAAGAAGAGTATAGGTGTAAGAGAGAGAGAGAGAAAAAATATATATTTCCAAGTCACAGCAACAGGTATTCCAAAGAAATAGTCATTACTAGCATCAGCAGTTATAATACATTAGCACATGTTCATTCACTTTACCAGTATAAAGTATATATATGCACATACAAGGTTTTAGAGTCAGTGCAGAGTATTTTTAAACAGTAAAAATGTAATAGGATTGAACGCTGTAAAGAAAATGTATTGGGAGATAATGCTATTCACCCTGTGCTGGGTATAACTAGAGGCGAGCAGCGTTTATAGTATTCCTACTGGAAGAAATAACCTCATAGCGACTACCTGCAGTTGGCAAAATCAAAAGCAAGCAACAATAAAAACAACTGTATACTTATTTCATGCTTGTAGGCCTCATAGCAACTAATAGCAGAATGAAATCAAGGAATGGTATAAATATTGTTTACAGTACACAAGGTGTCAGGCCTCTTAGCGACTAATGCAGTAGGCAAAAACAAAGACAAAAGTTAAACAGAGCAGCTCTTACAAACATTACACTTTGAAAATAACTGTCGACGAAGTGCAGTAGCCCTAGCTTAGGTAAATTGCCATGGAACCATAAATATAGGACTCGTGGTGCAGGACCTTTTTAGCGACTGAAGACAGTTGCTAAAATCAAAGGTAGATTACTGCAGAACAGCACAACCAAAATGCAGGCTTTAGGAAACTCAAATGTGGTAGCTATTGCTTTAGAACCACTAGCGACTACATGCAGTGGTTAAATCAAAGACAAACTGTCCTAAAAAATAGCGTGTACAGTACGTAATATGTCAGGACCTCTTAGCGACTGAAGACAGTTGCTAAAATCAAAGGTGGAGTACTGCAGAATAATACAAACAAAAATCCTGGCTTTAGGAACCTCTAAATGCGGTAGTTATTGCTTTAGAACCACTAGCGACTACATGCAGTGGTTAAAACAAAGACAAACTACCATAAAAAATAGCGTTTACATTACATAATTTGTCAGGACTTCAGCAACTATATGATAAAACACTATGTACAGGTTATGTTAAAAAATAGAAAAAACTGCTTCAAACATTGAGTTGAAATCTGTACTTACAGGCAGCACACCACGCGGTCGACCAGGGGGAACCTGCAGTAAGCCAAATGGAGTTTAAAGATGGCGCCTCAGGGAGGAGCCACTACATATAAGGTTCAAGGGGTAGGGAGGAGTCAGAAGGAGATCCACTAAGCAAGAAGGGCTTAGGAAAGACGCGCGAGGCAAGCGTACAGGGAAACAGTTAGAGAAGAGAGCGTAATCAATCAGCTAAGCAGGAAGCTGAAACACTCACGAGTTTCATATACTACGTAGTTTAATCAGTGAGTATAGAAGAGTTAGGTAAAGAGAGAAGGAAAGGTAAAGGCAGTATGCAGGAATATAGCAGGTACAAGGTAAAGTAGGAAAATGTACAGTTTACAGAGGGACACTGAGAGGGGTATTTGAGAGTAGGTAAATAGAAATATTCAGGATATAGTCGTATAGTAAACCAGAGAAAAGAGTGCAATAGCCAGGAAGGTACTGGAGAGACAGTGAGGACACAGAAAAGGCAAGGCAAGTGGAGCGTCACAGCAATAGTAAGGCTAGCAGACAAGGGGGACTTCAGGTCAGCCAGGGGCGGGAGGGAGTAGTAATAATAGATAAAGGGGAAGAGGTGATTACTATAATGCAGGAAAGCAAGGGACAAATGCAACCTAAGCTGGTGCCACGTGTGTGCTGCCCACCAGAGGACTAAACATAAAATAATTAAGCAATATGGACATACAGTCAGTATAGGAGAGTTTAGAACTCAAAAACCATCACTTTGTAACATTTCCCAAAAAAAAGCACTTATAGCTGTGTATACTTCCCTCCACTGGGATCTATTTTTAATTTCAAAACCCTCCTACAAGAAATGCATGTAAAGCCTCTAAAAACAGTCTAACAATCATCCTCCGAGACTTCAACCTTAATTATATAGGTCCATAAGCCACTGATGTGTCAGATCTCCTTGCAAACCCACAATCCAGTAGACATGCCTTGATAGATCTTGTAATCACTGACAAATACTACAATAAGTGTATAGACTACATAGAGCTGACTTGTGTCTGGCTTACAGGGCAATCTCTAACCCAAATCTAATGAGAATGCTGCACATCTGAAAGTAAAATGGGACTAGAGTCACCCATCCCAGGACCTGCAACATAAACAAAACCTGCTGGACAGACAGATACATTTCTCAGAGGTTGCCACTCCTCTGGAGAAGGCTTCTAATCAATGTCACACAGAGCATCTCCATGACCCTGTTTAAGTGCAACCTGGATGACTGGATGGGAAACTGTAAATTCCCTGCTGGGGATTGATCCTGGTTCTCTCCTGGACATGAGTAATCCTTGCTAGAAACATTTTGAGCATATGTGATATCTTTCACCTAGTATTATATTGGGATTTTATGTCTAGGCTTGTAAAGACCCTCGGATCAAAAACCTAGTAACATGCTCTGAACCTATGAATAATAACTAACCTCACCAAGCATCCACAGTCCCACAGTGATCGTTGCCCATAATGTTCTCAGTATATAACCTGGCTCTAAAATATAAACCTAAACTCATGATCTTCAGACGCAAAACCACTGAAGATATCAGTAAACTTAAAAAAAACACCTGGCCACTTTTGATTGGTCATGCATGCATATCATAAATCTTGTCGGCTTTGAAACTGCCCGCCCCTCTTGTAAATTTGTGTTTGGATACTCCTTCTGGGTCCATCTCATTTGCTCACTGAACTGAGTGCAGTGAGATCATATTCTGATTTCAGGCACTCCTACTGTGTACAAAGAGAGCATCTGGTAAAGAGAAAAAAAAACATTTTTTTAAGCTTGTTTCCTGCCTTTCCTGTAAGTGGTCTAGGCTGTTTATAGGCTTGTGAGCCCCCAAGCCTTTCTGTTTTGGAGGGAAGCCTTCTAGCTTAATTTTGTTTCTTAGAACTAGCCAGTTTTCTAGTTTCAGCACTCAAATCTGTTTCTTTGAACTCAGCACTTGTTCAGAACTCGTTGTAAGCACTAAATAAGCTGCAAATTACTACAGCACTCAACATTCCTCACTTGTCTAGAGGAAAGCAGTTTTTAGTACTTAATAAATAAGCACCTATCCAGGCATGTCTAAGGGTCAGCTCCCAGTGATTTCTTCTGTCTACCTGATGACTCTGGGCATCTTGGGGCAATGTAACAATTGCCTCATGTACACAGACAACCCTCTCCTCCTACCACCCAACACTACAACTTGTGAGAGATTCACTTATATTGCCAAACTGGAAGCAAAGCTCTCTTACCCAAGACTGGACTAGACAGTCAATAGGAAAAGGTAAACACTTGCACCACACCACACTCATCCCATAGTCCCTCAAAACCTACACCACCAAAACACACACATAAAAACACAAAACACACACCTACATTCGTGGAAGCTCTCAATAAAAACTTGCCCAAGCATCAGGGACCTCCAAAGCAGAAACACAAGCAAACTCCACACCCCAACACAACCCAAATGACACATAGCTCACAAACTCAGTGTGCCACTCAACCACAGCCCATAAGGCATAACAAAGCGTACCCAACACTCTAGTCAAAGGTGCAACCTGGATGACTGGATGGGAAACTGTAAATTCCCTGCTGGGGATTGATCCTGGTTCTCTCCTGGACATGAGTAATCCTTGCTAGAAACATTTTGAGCATATGTGATATCTTTCACCTAGTATTATATTGGGATTTTATGTCTAGGCTTGTAAAGACCCTCGGATCAATAACCTAGTAACATGCTATGAACCTATGAATAATATCTAACCTCACCAAGCATCCACAGTCCCACAGTGATCGTTGCCTATAATGTTCTCAATATATAACCTGGCTCTAAAATATAAACCTAAACTCATGATCTTCAGACGCAAAACCACTGAAGATATCAGTAAACTTAAAAAAACACCTGGCCACTTTTGATTGGTCATGCATGCATATCATAAATCTTGTCGGCTTTGAAACTGCCCGCCCCTCTTGTAAATTTGTGTTTGGATACTCCTTCTGGGTCCATCTCATTTGCTCACTGAACTGAGTGCAGTGAGATCATATTCTGATTTCAGGCACTCCTACTGTGTACAAAGAGAGCATCTGGTAAAGAGATCTGGTCTGTAAAGAGAAAACATTTTTTAAGCTTGTTTCCTGCCTTTCCTGTAAGTGGTCTAGGCTGTTTATAGGCTTGTGAACCCCCAAGCCTTTCTGTTTTGGAGGGAAGCCTTCTAGCTTAATTTTGTTTTTTAGAACTAGCCAGTTTTCTAGTTTCAGCACTCAAATCTGTTTCTTTGAACTCAGCACTTGTTCAGAACTCATTGTAAGCACTAAATAAGCTGCAAATTACTACAGCACTCAACTTTCCTCACTTGTCTAGAGGAAAGCAGTTTTTAGTACTTAATAAATAAGCACCTATCAAGGCATGTCTAAGGGTCAGCTCCCAGTGATTTCTTCTGTCTACCTGATGACTCTGGGCATCTTGGGGCAATGTAACAATTGCCTCATGTACACAGACAACCCTCTCCTCCTACCACCCAACACTACAACTTGTGAGAGATTCACTTATATTGCCAAACTGGAAGCAAAGCTCTCTTACCCAAGACTGGACTAGACAGTCAATAGGAAAAGGTAAACACTTGCACCACACCACACTCATCCCATAGTCCCTCAAAACCTACACCACCAAAACACACACATAAAAACACAAAACACACACCTACATTCGTGGAAGCTCTCAATAAAAACTTGCCCAAGCATCAGGGACCTCCAAAGCAGAAACACAAGCAAACTCCACACCCCAACACAACCCAAATGACACATAGCTCACAAACTCAGTGTGCTACTCAACCACAGCCCATAAGGCATAACAACGTACCCAACACTCTAGTCAAAGGTGACTCTATAGTCAGGCACACTGATGTTCCACTCACCAGGCTAAACAAGGAGAAACTTACTGTCAGCTGTCTGTCAGGAGCCAGGATCCACCACATAATGGGTATTGTATATGTACTCAAATGTGAATGCAATTTATTTTACATAGGTGAATCAAAAAGAAGTTTTCGAGTCAGGTTCTTAGAACATCTGAGAAATATTAAAAATGAAAAGGTAGAAAGCCCTTTAGGCTTTCATTTTAAAAAATATCATAACAGTGATGGTAAAAAATTAACAGGCACAATTTTGGAAAAAGTACATTGTGTGAAAGGTATGTGCTTGAAGAATAAACTACAATGGAAAGAAGCACTGTTTATTTTAAAATTTGACACTTTACACCCTAAGGGGTTAAATAGAGAGCTTGATTGGAAATGGCTGCTGTAATTAAGTTTTTTTAATTGTTTTATTAGAATAGTTTTTTACTATATAAAGGAATGAGAAATGGGTTTTGTTATACTCTGTTAAAAGCTTTATGCCGGGCGCTGGAGAACATCAATTGTTGGTACTATAAAATAAATTCTTTGGATATACTGGCTGAGTCGTTTCCTGGACTATTTTTCCTTCTTGGTGGTTTAATATAATTCATACCACACCTTTTGGCCACCTAACCTCGAACGAAGCAGTAAAGGTGGAGGCATGTCCATATTCATTAAGGATATCCACACCTCCAGGCGAGATTATCCAAGTGCAACTAACTCTGGGCAAGACCGCAATCCAAACTGAAGCTTGCTACAGACCCCCTACCATGCCCCAGGATTCCAACTCCTCATTTCTTGATACACTGGAAAGTATTAGGGTACAACCTAACATCCTAATAATGGGTGATTTCAACTACCCCACCATTAACTGGGAAAACTACTCATGTACCAACTCTTTTGCTCAACGTTTTCTGGAATTCATAAATTCCAATGCCTTGGATCAACTTATTCACACCACCACCAGGGCAGCAATATCCTAGACCTGGTCATTACCAACATGGCAACCGATGTTCCACACCAAAGGCCAATTCCTCGTTGGTCAGATCTGACCACAAGCTAATCACCCTAGACATCCACATCCCACCCCCACCCCCAATTAAGGAAACTACCGTAAAAAACTTCTCAAAAGCCAACTTCAAACTTCTTAAGACAGAAGTGGCAAACTTCATGACACCCATGCAGATGGATAATAGAGGTACGACTGCTGAATCCTACACAAATGCACTTTATAAGCACTTACACAAGTTCATGGATCATGCTATCCCTAATAGAACCAAGATGCTATCCTCCAAAAAAAGGAAGCCAATCTGGTGGTCCTCTGCCATAAACAAACTCTACAACAGAAGAAAGAAACTGTTGCAAAAATTAGTAAAATCCCATGACTGGAGGAAGTCCCTGGTCAACCTCAGTAAGAAGCTGAGATCCCTCATAAAATCCTCCAAAGCTAGTTACGAAAACAAAATTGGCACTGACTCTAAAGACAACCACAAAGCATTCTATAGCTATGCCAAGAATCTCAAGGGCAACACTCAGATCTGCTCTGAGTTACAGCACAATGGCACTAAATATACAGAACCAACTAATATTGCCAACATCCTGACAGATAGGTTCAGTGCTAACTTTACCCCCCTCTCACCCCCTAGAAGGCCCATCTCTATACTGGAAGAATACAAAGTTCCTGTAATCACGGCTGCACAGGTAAAAAACACACTCTCCAAAGCCAAGAACACAGCATCCATGCGACCTGACAATATCCCAGGCTGTGTTCTACATGAACTACAGAATGAACTGGCACCCTACCTAAGTACCATGTTCAGTCATAGCCTCACCTCAGGCTTTGTGCCCACTGAATGGCACACCGCGATGGTTATTCCACTTCACAAAGGGGGAGCCACGACGAACCCCGGGAACTACTGCCCCATTAGCCTGACGAGCTTGGTCTGCAAGGCAATGGAATGTATCATCATGGAATTCATAAACAAAGACATTGGTAATCTCCAAACTCTGGACCCTACCCAGTTCAGATTTGTAAAAGGCAGATCATGTCTCCTAAACCTGATTGACTTCTTTGAAGCAGTCACCAAAGCCATAGATGAGGGTAAGGGGATTTACACAGCTTATCTAGATCTCGCCAAGGCTTTCAACACCATCCCCCACTCTGGAATTATAGATAAGCTCACTAAACTAGGTATAAATCCCTATGTCACAAGATGGGTTGCCAACTGGCTCATGGACAGAACCCACACTGTGAAAGTAGCAGACTCCAAATCTGACTTCAGACCAGTGACAAGTGGAGTACCACAGGGTTCAGTCCTGGGTCCTCTCCTGCTTGGTATCTACTTCTCTGAAGTACAGGCCAACAGAGAAGGTCTTTGGCTAACAAAGTTTGCAGATGACTGCAATCTAGGAGCCATGAAACACATATCTCACAAAGCCAGTGTGCCAAACAGTCACAGCCCTTAAGACTAAACAACACACCTGATACACTTGTAATAGGTGACTCTATCATCAGGCACACTGACGTCCTGCTCACCAGGCTGAACAAGGAGAGGGTCACGGTGAGCAGCCTGTCGGGCGCTAGGATCTGCCACATAACACAAGCACTCAGGTCACTCCAAAGCAAGTACAAATATGACTCAGTCATTGTCCATGCTGGTGTGAATGACCTGAGACGTACCTCCCTGGACTACATGAAAAGAGACATAAAGGAGCTCTCTGAGCATGTAGCCCAGGCCGGTATGACCCTGACCTTGAGTAGCATCTTACCCTCACCAAGAATGATGCCACAATATGAAGACAAGATGATCAATTTCAACAATTGGCTTAAATACTGGTGTCATTCAAAGGGGATCCAATGCCTGTCAGCTTGGGATGATATGCTTGACAAGCCACGATGCATTAGGGACGGCTTGCACCTGTCACCCCTGGGCTTTCGGATATTGGCAAAGGCTCTTGCTACCCTCATAGTGCCTTTTTTAGGCAAGGCTTAAAAGACAAACCCACCTCCATAGGTATCACAAGGGATAAGAAACTAAGAGTAATGCTACTCAACGCCAGAAGTCTAAACCTCAAGATGCACACACTCAAAACTCTCCTTACCATGGAGAACATCGATATCTGTGCAGTAACAGAAACCTGGTTCAGGGGTCCCGAGAGCACCCCAGCACTACCAGGTTATACCTCATACCATTCTTTTCAGCCCCAAAACTTGGACCGAACCACAAAAGGAGGGGGAGTATCGATATTCATCAAAGATACCCACACCTCCAGGTTGGTGGCAAAGCACGAAGCATCAGAGACTATCCATGTGCAACTAACAGTGGGTAAAACTGCCTTCCAGTTTATAGCCTGCTACAGACCACCCTCCCAAACCCAGAACCCCCACTCAGCCTTCCTGAGAACACTTGGAAAATATGAAGGTCTCTCCAAACACTATTATATTGGGCGACTTCAACTACTCAAACATAGACTGGGAGCATTACTCTAGCTCCAACACCCTAGCCCAAAGGTTCCTAGAATTTATAAACTCAAATGCTATGGAACAACTTGTTACCACTCCCACAAGAGGGGAAAACATACTGGACCTGATCATCACCAACATGTGGACTCTATGCTCCAGACCAGAAGTGTATCCCTCACTGGTAAGATCAGACCATAAACTAATCTCACTGGATATTCACATCCCGACCCCACCCCTGCCCAGAAAACCAGTGAAAACTTCTAAAGCAAATTTCACACTCCTCAAAACTGAGGTGGAATCCTTCAAAGCCCCGGCCTGTGGAAAATCGCCCAGACCGCAGAATCCTTTATAAACGCATTCTATGAACACCTTCAGGAATGCATGGATCATGCGATCCCAAATAAAACCAAGACCCAGTCCTCCAAAGTCAGACGTCCTGTCTGGTGGACCCCAGCCATAAACAAACTATACAATTGAAGGAGGAAGCTACAAAATGATAGAGCAAAATCCCAAAAAGGGAAGGCATCACTGATCAGTATTAGCAAAAAACTACGGGCACACATAAAATTGTCTAAGGCCAGCTTCGACAGAAAAATTGCACAGGACACTAAGGATAATCACAAGGCTTTCTTTAGTTATGTTAGGAACCTGGGTGGTAATTCCCAGATATGCTCAGAATTAGTCCAAAATTACACAAAATACACCGAACCCACAGACATTGCCAACATCCTAGCTGACAGGTTCAGCGCAAACTCCCCCCCCCCACCAAAAGGGCAACTATCTATCCCAGCAGAGTGCTGCCCCCCTGACATCCCAGATGCTCAGGTAAGAGCCGCTCTCTCCAAAGCAAAAAACACAGCATCAATGGGACCAGATGGTGTCCCAGGCTGCGTCCTACATGAACTCCAAGAAGAGCTAAACCCAAACATAAAACTACTGTTCAAACTCAGCCTTACTACAGGATATGTGCCCAAAGAGTGGTGTACAGCAACAGTGGTCCCTCTCCATAAAGGTGGTGCCTCAACGGATCCTGGAAACTATCGCCCCATAAGCCTGACTAGCTTGGTCTGCAAAGCTATGGAAAGGATCATCATGGACCTCATAAATAAAGATATTGGGGACCTACAGACACTGGATCCTACCCAGTTCGGCTTTGTTAAGGGCAGATCCTGCCTCTTAAAACTGGTTGATTTCTTTGAAACAGTCGCCAAGGCCATTGGCGAGGGGAAGGTGGTCCACACAGCCTACCTGGACCTCGCAAAAGCCTTCGATACAATACCCCACTTGGGCATTATAGATAAGCTCACCAGCTTAAATATAAACCCCTATGTCACTAGATGGATTGCAAACTGGCTCAAGGACAGAACCCACATGGTTAGAATTGCTGGAGCCATGTCAGACTCCAAACCAGTTACAAGTGGTGTCCCACAAGGCTCAGTCCTGGGACCTCTCTTGTTCGGTATATATTTGTCAGAGGTACAGGCAAACACAGAAGGACTGTGGCTGACCAAGTTCACAGATGACTGCAAACTGGGCACCATAATTGACTCTCCAGCCGACACAAGCATCCTCCAAAAGGGCCTCATAGAAACAGACAACTGGTGCCAGAGCCATGGCCTCAAGCTAAATGCCAAAAAGTGTATAGTCATCCCCTTTGGCAAAAACAAAGTGCCCACAAATTACCACATAGGTGGTAATCCATTAAGTACAGAAGAAGTAATTAGGGACCTGGGGACCCAAGTTGATAGCAATCTCTCATTTGACAACCACGTGACCAAAGTGGTTAGAAAAACATTTTATATAGCCCACCTAATCATGAAGGGATTCACATCTAGATCAGGGGAGGTCATCGTGCCTCTTTACTCATCCCTCATCAGGCCCATAATTGAGTACAATGCCCCTTTTGGGATGTACCTTACCAGACACCTGCAGCAACTGGAAAGACCCCAAAAGTACCTCACCAAGAGGATCAAAGGGCTCAAACAGATGCCATATGCTGCCCGGTTAAAGAAACTCCAGCTCTACTCAGTGGCATACCGCCTGTTCAGAGGCGATCTGTGCCTGACGTATAAAGCCATGTCCAACCCGGAATTAATGGACATGCTGCACCTCAGAAAATCCAAATCCCATTGAGCTACGCGAGCGAGAGACTTGAACCTCAGCACTGAAATAAATAGGACATGTTGGAGGGACAGATTCATAACCCAGAGGCTCCCTTCACTCTGGAATAAAATCCCAGTCCAGGTTAGGCAGAGTCCCTCATTGACTCTCTTCAAGAGGAATCTTGATGAGTGGATAGGAGATCGTAGGTTTATCCCGGGTATCACTTCTGTGTCACTGTTAGACAGAGGCACAGTATACTAACCTCGAAAAAGGGCATAGCAAAATAAATGTAAAATGGGTGGCGAAAGCCAAACACATTCTGGCTAGGCTTATAAATGCCCTAGGGCAGATAGCCTAGTATGAACCTATGAACCTATGTATGAACCTATAATCGAAACTCCTAACAATGTGGACATACTACAAAAGGGCCTCACTGAAACAGATGCCTGATGTAAAAGCTATGGCCTGAATCTCATTGCCAAAAAGTGTACTGTCATCCCCTTTGGTAAAAACTCTGTACCCATGAACTACCACATAGCTGGTAGTCTACTTAACACTGAAAATGTGATAAGAGACCTTGGGACACAGGTGGACAGTAGTCTCTCCTTTGATAATCACATCACCACAGTGGTCAGGAAATCCATCTATGTGGCTCACCTCATCACAAAAGGTTTCTCAACCAGAAAAAAAAGAGGTCATTGTTCCCCTCTACTCATCATTCATTAGACCCATTATAGAGTACAATGCCCCTTTTGGTATGTACCTCACAAGACATCTACAACAACTGGAAAGGCCACAGAAATAACTCACAAAGAGGATTACTGGCCTCAAACAGATGCCCTACGCAGACCATCTCAAAAAACTCCAGCTTTACTCTGTTGCATATCGCCTACTCAGAGGTGATCTCTGCCTAACATACAAAGCTATGACAAACCTAGAGCTGTTGGACATGCTCCACTTAAAGAAATCTCAATCCCTCTGAGCTACACACTCTAGGGACCTAAACCTTGTCACCACAAAAAACAGAGCATGCTGGAGGGATAGATTCCTGTCCCAGAGACTTCCCATACTCTGGAACAGACTACCTATCTATGTCAAACAGAGCTCCTCATAAACACTCTTCAAGAAAAATCTTGATGATTGGATGGGAGATAGGAAATTCACTGCAAAGATCACTTCTGTGGTTCTGCTCGACATGGGGTACAGGAAAATAATTTGCTTGGGGGGCAAAAGCCAGGGTACATTTTTGGCTAGGCTTATATAGACCCTAGGGCCAATAGCCTAGTACCTACCTATGAACCTATGAACCTCAGCAAAGCTGTTAAACTTAATTTACTTGCAAAACAAATCCCCCCCAGTTCAAAGACTACTATACCCACAGCAACATGACTGGTTGACTGTGGAATTCAAGCACTTGCTCAAACTATGTGCTGTTGCATGGCACAATTGCAAAAGCAACCCCTACACTAAATCCTGAGTCAAATATACCACACTGCACCATCTTGCCAATCAATCCATCAGCAGACATAAACACAACCAATACCAAAACAAGCAAACCTGACTTTTAGGTAAGCCCAAAAGATTCTGGAGGAATATCAACATGCTAACAAATCATACATCTGAACATGACTTCACTCCTTTTAGCTCTTCTGTTCCCACAATAACCAGTCTTACATGTGCTGACTCCTCAGTGAGTTCAGTAATGTACATCGCATCAACAACAGCATGAACCTACCTCCCCCACAGCCACCTTCACTCCCCTTATATCCTACTATTGTATTTCAAAGATATTAGAATCAAAGACACAAAAACACAATTAGAACAAATTCAAATACTCCCTTTGACTCTGATAATCTGGACCCATGGTTCACTCACCGTTTTAAGGACTTCCTCTATCCCTTCTCACTCACATAGACAACCTCTGACTAACCAATAATATCATTCCCTACATATGGAAAACAACAGCTTTAATCACTCCTATTTTTAAGCAAACAAAGCCAACAATTCATTTTGATTACCATCCTATAGCAATGCTTCCCACATTAGGAAAAATACTAGAAAAAAATTACCTGCAACCAAATCATTGCATAACTTCAACAACACCGTCTTGTATTCAAAAAGCAACATGAATTCTGATCTGGACACTGCACCATCACAGCTCTTTATTCCCTTGTTGATGACATACTGACCACTATGGACAAAGGCAACATGATAGGGGTGGTCTTCATATACCTCACAAAAGCCTTTTGATTTAACAGACAATAACTTACTGTCTAACAAATCAACTTATATAGGCTTTTGTGATATTGAACGACCTTGGTTTGTAGACATCCTCACCAATAGATTCATCTCTGAGTCAGCCCCACTAATGAAAGGAGTCTCCCAAAGATCCACTTTAGCTTCCCTCTTCTTTTCCATATTTATCAACAAACTGTCTTGTGACCACCCAGATACAAATAGTTGTATATAGGTTCATAGATTTATAGGCAATTATTATACAATCATTCTGCACACCATTTCAAGCCTAGCCCAAAATCCTATACAAAATTTGCCTCTGCCCCAAGTAGGGCAAGACAAGATATACTGGGGCAGAAGTTAAGGCTGCCAATCCAGTTATGTCGGATTTCCTTGAAAATAGCAGGGTGCTACTCTGCTTGACATGCAGTGTGAGGAATGTGTTGGAATATGAATCTGTCATTCCAATGTGTCTTATTTATATGTTGATGAAGGTTTAGTTCCATTAGTCGAGTATGTGAGGTAGCATTTTTTCTGTGAAGGAATAAGAGGTCAAATAAGGTTGGATCTTTCATGGCCCAAAATGCTAGACATAGATTCCTATGAAGGAGGCTGTAAGAGACTGAGTACAAAGAAAGAGCATCCAATCTCTCCTGAAAACAAAGATTTTTAAGGCCACTTATCTTTTTAGTTATTAATCTCTGATGGGTCTCAAGGTGTGTAATATATTTAGATAAGTATCTGTTAAAATGTACATTGCATTCAATAATGAGTCTAATGAGATATGAGTAATAAGTAAAGGGGAATTAAGACTTCTTTGGATCTAGTAAAAATGCTATTGGAAATTAAATGGGCTAGATAAAAGGTTTTCCAAACTAATTTGGAAACATGATAGTCAAATGATAAGGAATTATTAACAAGAGTGCCTAGATCCTTTACAAAAAATCTGATTGGAGAGATGCATCTCCTGTTTGGTAAGTGAAACTGTTTTGTGTATCAAAATAAATTATGCTACATTTTTTTACATTTAATTTGAGAGAATTGCCTTTGCACCAATTGTTAACAAGGTCTAACCATGTTGGAGCAACTGTGTTTAAGCTGAATATCAAATACCAACACCCAATTTACAGTGGTCTGCTAACATAGGCAAGGAGTGCTGGCCTGAAGGCCTGAGAAATATGTTGTAAATAGGCAAGGGCCAAAAACTGAGTCCACTGTTGGTAATGTTTTGCTTTCAGAAGAAATCTGGTACTCTAACCACATTGGTTCTCTTGGATAGCTATCCATCGCACAATATAAGGATTTATATCCAAATTTACAAGTGTATCAATAATACCTGCATGGTGAATAGTGTTAAATGCCTTGGCCAGGCTTAGACATGCTATATGCACTGCATAACCACTATCCAATTTTTCAGATAATTTTTCAAATAAATTAATGAGGTTAAAGAGGCAGGACCTTCCTTGCCAAAGCCAAACTGATGAGGGGTCTAGAGTTAAATGATTTTCAATGTCCAGATTGGTGAAATCTGAGATAACGTGCTCTATAGCTTTACATATGAGGTTATTGAAACTTATGGATCTGTATTTTCCTGGGTCCATGGTTGGGCCATGCTTGTGTAATGGCATTACAATGGCTGTCTTTCAGGCTTCAGGAATGTGACTAGTAGAGATGCTTAGATTAAAGATGTTAAGTACTGGTCCAGGAAGGCCATATTTGGCATTGATAATCAGGCAGTTTGGTATGTTATCTGGGCCCATGGATGAAGTACTCTTAGTTTTTTAAAGGGCTTAGAGACTGGTTTCATAGTAATTAAAGGGGGTGTTGTGATTGGAGAACAGTGGGTACTGTGAAATTTGCACTAAATTTGTTAGCTGGGATATGAGCTGGCTATTTCTTTTGGGTCAAAAAGTGCAGTTTTATTGTGGACTAGTTCCAAACATTGTTGGGTACTATTTATTTACTTACTGACATAGTTAAAAAAAGGTGTGCAGTTGTGTTTGATTTCAGTGACTATTTTAAATTCATACTCGACTTTAAGCTTACTAATGGCTCCCATAAGCTTATGGTTAGTTTGCTTAAGTGTGATCTTAAAGTAGGTACACTGAGACCTCTTATAAGTTTCTCATTAGAGTTCATGTGAACATAGACTAACATATCAATACAACAATTTCAGTGGGAGTAGAAATCACTCACATAGGTAGCAGCTTTAGCAATGGAATCCTTCAGAGGAGGATTATAGCAGAATGTATTTAAGTCATCAAGTAACTGAAGAAGGCTTGCTTTTGAGAAGTCCCTAAACATGTTTACTGGGACAGCATATTTCTCGACTAACTAAGAAATTTGGATGCAGTCTAAAATAACGGGATGGCAAAGGCCCAAAACCTGGGACAGATTTTCAATATTTCTCTAATAAACTTAGAGTGCATTTTCCAAAGGATATGAAGTCTAGAACACAAATGTATGCTACTATTTACTGGCTTTGATCCTCAGTGATTTTCCAGAGAATAACAATTTTTCTGAGGAACAGACTAAAATATTAGGCAAGAATCTGGGCATTCTGTGAAAATCTGAGCAGATGAAAGGTATGAGGGGAAGTACTAACAGTTTTAAAGGAAAAGGTCACTAAATTATGGTCTACTTTAAAAAGGCATGATGATACACGTGGAGCTGTGCAAATAATGTCTGTATTTCTGAGGACTAGATCAAGGATATTGCCCCCCCCCCCCCAGTAGGATAGTTAACTATTTTTAAAAAAGGCTTAGCATTTATAATGTCAAGGATGCACTGGACATGCTGACAGTTGACAGTGTAGGTCAACCAGTGTATTGATGGATAGTTGAAGTCCCCCAGTCTCAGATAATGTATTAAGATAACTATCATGCTCAGATGTCATGATCTTGTTCAGGTCAAACAAATCCAAGCAATTTATTCAAATTTAACTCTAAAGAGACCACCGCGCCCTCATCCACTGGCAAATACTCCACACGCTGCTACTCAATCTCTCAGAAACTAAAGTAGTGTTGTACGGAACTCACAAACAACCAAGCTGCCTTGAAATTAAGGATGTTAACAACACTATGAAAGAAACCACTGCATATTTTAAGTATCTTGGCATACAGCAGGGCCAGTCTCTTACCTTTTAACTACTCATTCAAAACACTCACAAAAACATCAACACAATACTGTTATGGGTACTTGAATATGGACTACCCATAACAGCTGAAGCATTAAAGGAAAATATTACCACCTTCCAAACCATTTCCAACAAAATCTGCTAATTCACAACTCACTCCACCATAAACAGCACCATTGCCTAACTCTCCCTAAAGACAAAATGGTTCCCAATACATTTGCCAGCCAACTTTCTGCTAGGCTCACTACGTCACAAAAATCTTTCTCCAGAGACATCTTTCCCTTTTACCAATTCCCCCACGTATATCATCAGGAACCTTTCACAATCTCAACCCACCCAATTAAGTTGCTAAAAACAAGCTCCACTGCACTGACTGTGCATTCTCCATCCTAACCACTAAGGTTTGGAACTCCTTTCCTCTAACTCTCAAATGACTTCAACATACTCAGAATTCAGATAGCAAGTGAAGGAACAGGTCTTTACCCAAGCACAGTGCAGATGCCCTTGCCCAGGACATATTACAGAAATCCTCCTCTCTCTCTCTCACCCCTCTATCCCAGTTTCATCCCTCCTTCTCTAAACTCTTTTTATGTATACTCCACTTTACTTCATCTCTGTCAAAGCCCATCTTCATTCTACTTTTCCTCATCTCACTCTTACATTTCCTCTCCAGTCTATCTTTTACCCTTAGTTCCCTTATGGTTTCTTCATGTATCTACGTATCTTTCTTCTTTCCCTTTGTACCACTTAATCCTCTTATATATGCTCAACAACTCTTCAAGTAACCCTGTTTCACTCTCTTTAATATGCAATGTAGTTATTCTGTTGGTTGCCTTTTTATTTGTCATGACTGTAACTTAATTGTCATCCTCTTCCTATCATGGTACAAGTTTTCCTCATATGTTTTGCTGTTGAAAACTACTTTTCTGTATCATATCATACATTTTTTACAATAGTCTTGCTTTATAGATATGTAAATATGGTTTTAGCATTTTCATGCATTTGCATGTTTGTTTTCCTCATTTCTTATGTGATATTATTCATCTGGGCTGTGCCTGTAATTGGTCCAATGAAATTGCTGCACTACCCCACAAAACATGCATACGTGCATACATACATACATATATGTATATATAATTAAATAAAGAAAGAAAATCCTTTATTCATCCAGGATCAAAAGTCAGGCATCTACAAACTGGGTGAGAGCATTGTGGCTAATTTGTTCAGATCTGGGGGGACTGATAATTCTAGTTCATTCTCTAGGAAACATGAGTCAGCTAATAGGAAACAATCCACTGTACTGGTCTTGTTGACCCACCTTATTGTTCCAAACCCTGGCCTGTAGATGGTCAGCTGAATCACAATGGCTGACTAGGTAAAGTATAATGCACATGCTGCCATAAGCACCATCCCCTACTCAGCAGAGTATGTGCCTCCTAACAGCACAAGTCTGTCCTGGGTTCTTTCACGAGTGATTGCCTACTCAGAAGTAAGCATCACTAGTGTGATGGGCCTGGCTGCCTCTCTCCCCCAGCCTGGGTGAACTGGCATCATCCATTCAAGCCAGTATCTCTTGACTGTGTTGGGTATTTTGTTTTTTGTGAACCTTTCCAGGACCTTACACAATGGTTACTCTACCTTCATCCAATTGGCCCTTCTAGCACAGTGGGAACCTGGTAATCTCAACCTAATCATTTCTGCCTGGAGATCCAGCATCAGTCCACTGCTCCCCAGCAAGAGTCCAAAAAGAGGGAACAGGCCAGCCTGCTGATCGACCTACACTATCCCCATGACTATACCCCCTCCCCCTTGGTTATTCCTTTGAACCTGCATTCCCTACCTCCTGTGGTTAGGCATGCCTCCACATGCTAGCTTTCCCTTGGTTACACAATTGAAATGCACTATGCTGGCATGAGCATAGCCTAGTTTGAACTTCACTGGGTGATCACCTAGTGCTCCTGCTACCTGTTACCTATGCTGTTACCTATGCGATTAGCTATGTTCACCTCCCTCCCCCAGGATGGGAAAGCTGGCATTAGCCATTCATTCCAATCCTCATTGGTCAGCCACTAATAAAATTTGACAGGGCTTTAGTCCTCTATATCACAGAGATGGCTAGTACTGACTGTAGTTTAATCATATTTTTTATTGTAGATAAATTCTGCTTGGCTGCATGAAGAAGCATACTATGACAGTGCATGCCCTTGCTTTCAATGCCAAGGCTTAATGCAGGATGCACCCTTAGAATCAGGGCACATTCGCAGAGTACCAACAGAAAAACAAAAAAAAATGTTGCAAGCAGCAGTACATGTTTCTAGACATAATGGTAAATTCTGACAACCTTATCAGCTTTCCTATTAGCTGACATATTTATGCACCCTTTAAAATCTGCAAGATAAGCTATATCTTTGTTTCACTATAATTACAGGACTTTCAAAAGAATTGACATGCTCCTCTAAACACATTCACAACTTGAAAGGAGAAGAAATCATGGATGCTTACTGTTTGCTTCTATATACCTGAGCATCCATTATTATTTATCCAATAGCTAGAATCCTGTTAGTAATTCCATAGCTCTGCTTCACTTTTAGTTATTTACACAAATGCTGCAAATCAGACATCTTTTGTGTACATCTCACAAAACATCTTGTTTTCAGTGGGGCAGGATTCAGAAATACATACATACACATAGTGTAATCTTGTTCTAAGCAGGAAAACACAGTATGCTGTGCCTGAGCATTTCAGAGACTACTGTATTTCTACAGTTGGAGAAATGTACTGGCCTGTTGCATGACAGTGAAGGCCACAGGCAAATGCAGCAGTCCAGAAGCACAGTTAATAAAAATTAGCCAAGTCAGTCTGCAATGGAAATTTTCACTTACAATGGAATAGTCTGGTAGAATGGTTCAAAGAATAGCTCTATAGCACTATGGCAGATCCATCACAAAAGTGTACAGTACATTATATTTTGATATCATACCTATTACTTCCTATGGCAGGAATATGGCTTTTAGCAATGCAGGAAGTATGCATCCATATATGTGTGTGTGTGTGTGTGTGTGTGTGTGTGTGTGTGTGTGTGTGTGTGTGTGTGTGTGTGTGTGTGTGTGTGATAATTATATTAATGCTCTGCCAACAACTTAGAGGTTCATAGATTAGTACTAGGCTAACTGCCCTTGTGGGCCATTTTAAGCCTAGCCAATTACCCAATGTGAGTATCAAACCCTGCACTTTAGGTCTGTAAGATAGACACCTCTCACCCTCATGATACACAATTGTGCAAGCAACTAACACACGCACACACACACACATACACACACACACACACACACACACACACGCACACACGCACACACGCACACACGCACACACACACACTAATCCTACCTAACCACTAAACTATCAAACTAAGTTTATTACTGAGTGCAGTCAGGAGCACCATGCTGATCTACACAGCTGAGCAATTCAGATATAAATTCCTTATCATAGGCAGACCGATATGGAGAGCATATGGCTAATTTGTTTGTATACACCTCTCCCTTGGATTACCTCATTACCATGTAGCATAGCAGAGGAGGCAGCCCACCATGGTGCTGCTTGTCTTTGTGCAGAAGGGCTGTCTGTGAATTCCAAAATGTTGCCATGAAGTGTACACCTTGTGTACATCTCGTAGTAACATTTATAAGTTCTGCCCATTGTCTTATACTGTTTCCATAATAAACAAGATTTATTTTCCATCTCATTTTCACCATTCTATTTCTTAAGCCCTTTCTATTGCATTAAAATCTGTCTATCTCTACCACTTTTCACACAGATAGCATTGCAATCTGTAAAACATATTAACGTGACCCTCATATCTCCAGAATATCAAGCCTATACACATATATCTCCTTCATCTAAATTTTACTTTCTCATTTATGTTAGTTCTTTGAATGTATTTGCAGTCTTATTCATATTCCGTTTACTTCCTATATTACAATATAAAAACCACTCATGATAACTTCTATAGTCACTACTGCCTATGTTATTAAATGCTCAAACAGTTCTGCCCTTCTCTTTTAATCTGTATAAGCATATGTTATTATGAATTTCATAGGTGTAGACCTGTTTATTGTATCTGTTACAGAAGGTCTACATGTTTAATAGTCACATGATCTAGGATAAAGATATGTTCATCAAATACTGCTGCATCTGAGAATTGTTCATTCTTCAAATTTCATAAAGCTTTCCTCATCCAGGCAATTAAAATGATCATCTTTTATCTTCAGTCAAGAATCAGATTTCCAATAAAATTTAATATTGATATTCAGTTCTTTAGATCTTTGTAATACAATAAGTTTTCTCATATCACTTATTATACAATTAGTTTTTAAACAATCAACGTGTACTAACCTTTAAGTTTTCTTATCTAGTATTTTGTTCTTGTTCTCTCTCTCACTCTTTTTCCTATAGAACTTCCATGCCTAATTTGCTGCTAACTTCCTTCATGACCATCTCACAATCATCTATTAAAAGGACACTGAACTTCTCCAAAACTGCATATCACTGCTTCTTCTTTACTTATCTGTTAAGGCAACTTCCTCTTCTTTAATATCCTGAATTTTATTAGTCCCCTCATGAAAGATTTTTCTCATCATTTCCATGGTTATTCTGCTCAATATTATAACTTCCTCCATTGTTTTTATCAGCAATTTATCCCATACTTACATCCACATTCATATCAGCATCAACGTCATTTGTGTTGCTTACACATTATTATCTTCAGAGTCCATCCAGAAATGTCATTCCTAAGATATTTATTTAGAGTTATGCTTCCTTCACATTGCACAGTGTTGTGCCTTTTCTACCAGCATTGTCCACAAACACGCTGTATACACTCACTATCAAAATGATCATTTGACCTACAGAAATTAAACACAACTTTGGTTCCCGCTAATATCTTGGTACTCCTTTAAAATCAATCTCACTTTATCATTTTCAGCTTTTAATGAAGCCCATCTTTCTCTGACCCAGTCCATGCATTTTTCTTCTACTTCTTCTTCTTTCAGCTTTTCCCAGTTAGAGGTCACCCCAGTGGATCATCTGTCCACTCATGATTGGCAGTGGAGTTTTATGGTGTCGAGTTGCCAGCCCGGCACCCAACCTTCCACAGAAGGCACACACATGCACACACTCATGCATAGGGCCAATTTAGAGCATCCAATCCCCCTACAGCATGTCTTTGGGATGTGGGAGGAAACCGGAGCACCCGGAGGAAACCCACGCAACCACAGGGAGGACATGCAGACTCTGCACAGAAGGCACCCCAGCCAAAGATTGAACTGGAGAACCTCTTGCTGTGAGGCGACAATGCTAGCCACTGCACCACTGTGGCTGCCCCCAGTCCATGCATCTTTAATGTCCTTAATTTTGTTAATGTCTGTAAAATGAATCACATTTTCTAGGTATGACATGAAATTATCTTTCTCATCATTATAATTTTTGAATTATATAGTTATTACTTCTTAACATCCATGATTTGTGAAAAAAAAATTGCATTCATTCCACTGGAAACAATCAGCCTTTTCTCACAACCTCATAAAAATCTATGCATCACAATAAGTGATTTGAAAATAATGACCAAACCCTGGCTCTGTGGCACAAAGGGGTAAAGCCCTGACTATGACCAGGCAATCCGATACTGATTAGGGTCTCTGGAAGCTGGAAAATATGGGAAATGGTGGGTGAGATATGTGTAACATATGTTAATATATTTGCCTCATAGGGATGGTTGTGACAGCTCATCCCCTGTAGTGACCTGGTGCTCCAGGTGAGTGGCATAGATAGTTCCAGCAAGAATAGCCCTCATGAGTGGGGGGAGGGGCATGGCTGAGTCTACCCAAGCTGTTATAGTAACCCTTCTAGAGATTGACCACAGAGTGAGTACAGCTCCAAATTAATGGCATAGGAGATTCCTCTGCAGAATTATAGAATCCCACATCTTCATCTGGGAGTAGGATTAGGCCACATGTCTAAACATGCTGTAATAGCTGGCAGGATGATAGCTCTCAGTTCTTGGGAATAATAGGCTGACAACAGCTTTTACCCAGTGTGGTACCAATGGGACAGTAGACTGTGGGCTGCTGCTGGTCAGCAGATAGTATAGCACCAAAAAGAATACATTTTAAATCAAGTAATATCATGTCATTTTTTTCCAGCAAAATAAAACTGTTGTATCCAGTGCTTTAATTCCAGATGGAAAAACTATGTTGTCCCAGATGTCATACCTATTTTAAGCAATGCCTTTTTTAGATATTGGCTTTGCCTGGAATTTTGTTCAATGCATGCTAGTTGTATTTTACCCGTATTGTGTTTTACCCGTGTATACTGTTCTCCTTGGCCAACTCAATTGGTGCTGTATATGATTTCCAAACATGAGCATAGCTGTTACTACTCCATTAGATGTCTCACTATTTTCCATTTTGTCACCGCTCTCTGATTCAGGCTCCTATCCTCAGTCATTAGCATACACTTTATCTGTTATATTACATCATGAACCTGCTGAATCACTGTCTGACTCTGACTATGTATCATCCTTTGCAGCATGTCATTAGCCAAACCTCCTCATTGCAAGGCCGTTACTGAATTATTGTTGGCTTGCACAGCCTTGGACTCTTCTGTATGTATATTTTCTGCTATTGTTATGACTGGCAATCATCATTCCTCTCATCCCTGTATTCTGCATGCCAAAAAAGAATTGGGGAAGTTCCCCTGTGAATACTACCTGAAATCTACACTGAAAAAGTTTGCTGGCTTAGTAAGAATAAACCAGAAAACAAAGAGTAAATAAAGATAAAAATAATACACCAACATTTTTTGGCAATGCTGCAGAGCACAAATTACTCATAACATCTATACCATTTTTGTGTAAATAAAACTGTGTCAGACCAGAAATATACTATTTTTAGGCTTAAGACAAAAGCATAGGAATAGAATACAGTAATACCAAAGATGCAATAAGTCTTAGGGCTACAATTCTACGGATGGGAACATTTGCCTAGAAACATTTCTATTAAATTTTTCCTCATGCTCGTTTCAGCTTGTTAACATTTTATCGTACACTTCTGCAGATCATTTACCTTTTTGCTAAAGTATACACTTACCCTTTAGTATAAAAATAACAATGCAGATACATGCCAGCATTCCAGGTTAAGCATCCTATTGACACTTTTACTTAATGTGACCAGCATTCTTTTTCCTATTTTGATGGTACATTTGGAGACAATGAAATGACCTAAAAAATACTTTTTTTTTGTTTAAGCCCACCTTCACCTCTTGCATGTGTTTTTACCCCCCACAACTGAATTATTAAATAATCTGCTCTGAGATTGCGGTACAAAGAAATGAAGGTGGGCATGGTAATGATATGTTTATCATTTATCTGCAAAGTAAACCACTACAAAAAAGGTGATATCATTCAGTTTATTTACTAGTTGATCTCCCAAATCAAATAATATGACAGACAATGGCTTAGGATATGGACTAAACTTCAAATGATACACTATTAGAGAACTAATTTTCTTTAACAGGGAATTATGGGCACATGAAGCCTTGGGAAAACAATTCTGCTATTTCATGGCAACATGTTGAGCCACTATGAATTATGAACTGAAAAATAAAAACAACAACCATATTGTTATGCTTAATAAATGTGGTTGTTTAGTGAGCATGAAACAACTAAAACAATTAAAAAGATAAATAAACAATTGAATTTAAAAAGTAATTGCAGTGGCTACAAAGGCTTACCATTTTACTTTCCACAGATGTGGGCACGTGTGTGTGTGTGTGTGTGTGTGTGTGTGTGTGTGTGTGTGTGTGTGTGTGTGTGTGTGTGTGTGTGCGTGTTTGTGTGTGTGTGTGTGAGAGAGAGATGAGAGGTGTTGAGTCTGCATTCTCTCTTTCTCTTCTTTCTTTCTGGGTCTGGGGGTAAAAAAAAAAACTCAACAAGTCAAAATCAGGGGCATTTTTTAAATATTACCCTAATTTGGTAAAGATGTTAATACAGCAAAAAGCTTTGCATCAACATGCATATTTTGAACAATAAGCAGTTTGAAACTCTAATGATAAGCATTATTAACTGACTGTAATTAGTGATTTACCAGAAAATCAAACAATTTCAATGAACAAAACAGGAATATGAAGCAAAAACAGGGATGTTCTACAAAATCAGGGACAGTTGGGAGTTATGCAGTGGAAGAGTTGCAATGCATTCTTTCATTTATTTAATCACAATGAGATATCTCAGGTGTATGCAGTCCAGAGTACTCAGTGTGATTGTGTGTGTGTATGTGTGTGTGTGTGTGTGTGTGTGTGTGTGTGTGTGTGTGTGTGTGTGTGTGTGTTTCTGTGCATGTGCATGTTTGAGTATGTGTCTGTGTATATACCTATACATGTATGCATCTGTGTTTCTATATGTGTGTGAGAGGAAGCAGGGCTATTTGAGCCCAGACTGTTCGCCCACAATGCATTTCTATACAATTTCATGAATACATTTATATGTATGGCATATGTGATTTTTTTTAGTGGACAGTTCGACCCCGGACTATTTGACCCCAAATATATTCTTTAAAGTATTTTATCATTAAATTATTAATTAATCAATTATTCATTAATAACACTGTTAATTGTTCATTGTAAATATATTTTTTATTAATATTTTCATTTTATTTAATTATTACATTGGTTAGTATAAATATAACATTTAAATCTTTAACATATAGTAACTAGTGTTATGTTTTAACATATTATGACAGCTGTTACTTTATAACACTCTTTATAACATATGTTTTCCATCAATTAAATATATATTTTTTATATTATGTTGATATGTTAACTAATCTATTATCTACTATAAATAATTTCTTTAAAATTAAATTAAATCAAATTTTTTATTCATTTTACAGTTATAATATGTTCTTTTGTCACATCTCCAAAATGTTATTGTCTGATTGTGATTGTATTTCGCAAAGCAGTTATATATAATCATGACTTCTTTTTTCTTGTTTTTTTTTTTTTTGAGTCAATCTTTGACATTTTCTCATTAACTATGTGGATGCATGAGCAGTATATAACATTTTTTCTTTATGTCAAAATATCTGTGGCTTATTTTTTCTTGTTTTGCCATTTCAGTGGGGTCAAACTATCTGGGGTCGAATCGTCTGGGGTCGGACTGACCAGGGTCAAACTGTCTGAGGTCAAAACATCCTATACCCATGTGATACTCTTCCTCTGCATATGTGACTAACTCTTGTGTGTTTATATATGTGTGTGTATGTGTGGGGGTGCAGGGTGACTATGGTGGTGCAGCGGTTAGTATTGTCACCTCACAGCAAGAGGTTCTCCGATTCAATTCTTGGCTGGGGTTCCTTCTGTGCTGAGTCTGCATGTCCTCCCTGTGGTCATGTGGGTTTCCTCCGGGTGCTCTGGTTTCCTCCTACATTCTAAAGACATGTAGTATGTGGATTGGACACTGTAAATTAGCCATAGGTAACAGTGTGTGTGTGCAAGTGAGTGGTACGAATGAACTACCATCACAGGGCTAGCCACCCAGTGGTGTATACCTTGGCTCTAGATGATTGTCATTGCAGAAGTGATACCCAACCTCAAGTGCAAAATAGGAAAAGGGGTTGAGGATAGATGGATGTGTGAGGGATGCCTGTGTGTGCTTGTATCTCTGTTTCTATGTATATATAATGGGTCTATATTATATTCTCAAAGAGGCATTTCATCGAACGCCTTTTCATTAACCCTTAAAATGCAAACTGTCATAACAGCAAATGGCCACATAATGATTTCTTTCCCTGGGAAAGAAATTGTTTGCCCTAAAAAGAAGAACACGTCACTACAAGCATTACAAAGTGGGGGGCTTTGCCCCCACACCCCCCAACATGGAGGCCTGTGTCCCCCCATGCCCCACAACTAAATATACCAACTCTAAGATCGCACTACAGTGCAGAAAATGGCAAACTAACAAGGATGGCCAAGCGATTTCTTTCCCAGGGAAAGAAATCGCTGATGTGGCCATTCACTGTTATGACACTTTGCGTTTTAAGGGTCGATGACAAGGCATTCGATGGAATGCATCTTCAAGGACATCATATAGACCCATATATAACACATATTTTGGATGTAAAATGCACCCTCTAACAGCAGTTACATATCACACAGTAACTATGAAACAGTAAGAGGTGAAACTATTTCACATCAAAAATATAAAAAATGTATATAATAAAAATAAAAAAAAGCACAAAACAAGTTATCTGAGCAAAACACTACTCTACAAGGTGGATATGAGAGGAAATAGCTGACATTCCAGGAGTGTATAGGCCCTCTGCCTGCAGTGTTGGGTGTTACAACACCTCTGCATTATCTGTTATTTTCATAAAATGGCCAACCTGGTGGGCATCATTTTTTGCTTACCACTATTATAATCTTTTTTGAAAATGCAATTGATAACTTATGGAAGTATTAAAAGAAAATGGCATAATACCATAGCCCACAGTCTTTCAAGAAAGTCTCCATGATATTTTCTCTTAATAATAAACAGGAAATATCACAGCCTGTACTTGTATGATTTTTTTTGAGGATTCCACTATGATTGGTTAATAGAAAGAAGAACTAAGGAAATGTAAATGAGAAATTATGTAAAATACTGTATACTAATGCTTTTTAAACTGACAAGGCAAAATCAGCAAAAACATTTAAATCTTCAATATACTCCATCAGACCTGAAGCAAGGAATTTAGCACCCTAAGACAGAACACTCATATTCCACCTACCTCCATTTGAATCATTGAAAAATTGCCAGCTTGCAAGCTGTCCTTAATTGATTATGATGATAACCACTTATTGGATAGTTTGAAAACTGTTTATCGAACTTCTGTTTTGCTAATGGTAGTCACCTTTAAAAAACGTAAGTGCAATGCTCGTTTCTTTATTTATTTAAAAGTAGCTATCCTAGAAAAATGCAGAAGTGACATAAACAGTTTGCAGCTGTGATTACTTGCTAAAAGCTTATAAGCGGGCAAACTTTGCTTCTTTTTTTAAGAGTCAGTGACCCTAAACATTGGTACCAGTGACAGGTATTCTTTTCCCGCAACCATTTTACAGCACTGTATCGCATGCCAAAAACACTGACACTCAAAATGCTACACAATACCCCCACTGACCTCTATGCATACTGAGTTTGATGTCATAAAAAGTCAGAGAAAAGGCAGAAGGTGAAAAACAAGAATACATCTTACCTTCTGAGTTCTGCAAACCAAAATGTAAAGTGCAGTATTAGCAACACATTGGGCCGGATTCACGAAGGCTTGCACGGAGTCTAAGAGTAGAGTAAGACTCCATGCAGCCAACATGTCCGCCGCGTGATCCAGGAACAGCCAGCAGGGGTGTGCAACAGAGCTCCTAAAATGACTCTTACACGGACAGGGCTAGGTTATGCAAATTACCTCATTTGCTGGCAAAAGCCATGCAAATGAGGTAAATTTGCAATCCAGGAAACCTGAACCTGTCCGAGTAAGAGTAGTGTTATTTGTAGAAATGTACTCCATTGACAACTGAGTACCGTTCTGCAAATAGCAAAACGGAGCAGTGACAGCTCCAAATAAAGGCTGCATCTAGTTGAGGAAGCATGCCAATGGCCAAATATACAGCCATTGGCAATGTTCCCCGATGCAAAATAAAAAAAAAATAATTTTATTTTACTTCGATCTCCGAAGTTTAAGTGTAGCGCAGCGCCACGCAAACGTGCTGCACTCTGAAAACCAGAAAACCAGAAATTAAAAGCCACAAATAGGGATTTTATAGCAAATCATAAGTTTCAATGCAAGTGAATGGCAGGCTGAAGACAACATGGCAACCGAGTAGAGGTTGCTAAGGGGGGAAGCTCAGTCTAAGAGATGTAACCAAGCATTACTAGGCAATCCCATGCAAATGAGGGTAAGGATAGTGAATCCCAAGTTTACATAGCAAATGAGCACAGTCAGTGGAGTGTATGAGTAGGATAAGGGGAGTAACAGAGTAGAAGATAGGTAACATCACGAGGGGGGTATGTATGAAAGAATGTAAGCTCATTGGAGCAGAGTGGCATGTGTTTGCTGTCAGTTACTCATCACTGGAAGAGGTGTGGCAACAGGTATCCTTGCCAAAGGCAAGAAATAGAAGGTGTATGCCGTGGATAACACTAAAATTTCTTGTTGAAGTGTCTGGAATGTGTTTGCGCATGGGTGCGCACCTGTATATCCGAGTAAGACTGTGTGAGCGCGTGTGCACCCGTGCGCGTGCGTTTAAGCCAGAGTAAGTGTAAGGTTGTTTAAAGTTGTGTAAATGCATTTGTGCCTGTGTGCGCGCGTTTAAGCAGGAATTAGCAAGTGTTAGGCCGTGTAAGCATGTATGCGAGCTGGTGTGCGCATGTTCGCGCTTGTGTGCGTGGAGCTGCCCCCCTGTGGAAAGAGAAAGGGAAAAGAAAACACAACAAATAGTAGGAAGTTAACCAGGGAGAACTAGCAGAGCTAGCAGGTGAAAACAATCAGAATCAGGCAATTACACAGGCAGTACACTAGCCAAGACCAGCCCAGCACTTAAAACTCTGCAAACAACTTTCCACTATGTTTCTCTCAGAGACACTGCAACACTGCAGTAAGCTAATAGAAGTAAAAATTGAAAAAGCTTTACTGAGACAAAGAAATGTTAGGGGCTGCCATTGCTGTTATAAGGCGACATATGTAACATGCTGAGGGTGGTGACAATGTGAATGTTGCTGAGCAACCCCCAGTGAGGAGATGGAAAAGAGTTTACAGGCCCAGGGTAACCTACCAGGGGCTACATGAGCTGGAGATAGTGGAGTGCTATAGAGTGGACAAAGACCTCATGCAGCAAATTGTTGAGCTGTGCAGGCCACGCCTCACACACAGAACCAACAGAGGGGAACCCATCCCAGTGGAAAGCAAGGTATGTGTTGACCTAAGAATACTAGCAACAGGTACCTTCCAGAGACCAACTGGTGATATGATGGGGATACCACAGGCATCAGCATCCAGGGTACTGCACCAGTTCCTGAATGCCATGTCAGCACATGTCGGTGATCATGTATATTTCCCCAATTCCCATGAGTTATTGGCCAGCAATATGCATCTTTTCCAGCAAATAGCGGAATACCCTGAGGTAGTGGGTGCAATAGACTGCACGCACATATGCATCAAAGCACCAGCCGGTGAGCGGGGTAGGGCCTACTTTAACCGCAAGGGCTTCCCCTCCATCAACTGCCAGGTCATGTGTGATGCCCCGGGCATAATACTGAATGTGTGTGCTGGCTGCCCTGGAAGCTACCACAGGCAGAGTGAGTTATGACACAAAGGTGAGCCCTGAAGTAAAAATATAACTTGATTTTCAACACACATATAGTATAAATGTTAATATTGGGCATGTTCACACACGTTAACAAATGTAGTGGACTTCAATCAGCAACATACTGAAAAGTCACAATGGGCATGCTCACACACACGAATAAATGAGACAAATGTCAGGTAACAAAACACTGAAAGGCCAAACTTGGCATGCTCACACACTTAGCCCATGTCTGAGTACAGCAGTGGGCCACACATATCTGGCAGTTGCATGTGTTAACCCAGAAACCTCTCACTATTCACCAGTCCTTTCTGTGCACACAGTTATATGACAACAGACACATATATAATATATTGGAACCCTGTGATAATCAAATATGTACTACAGATACCTAGGTTGTTCATAGAAAGCGGGAAAGCAAAGAAGATAAAAACCTGCAATCAGTATCATCAATAAACAATGTGCACTCCAAATATTATTATAAGTTCATGGGTTCATAGGTTGATACTAGGCTATCTGCCCTAGGGCATTTATAAGCCTAGCCAGAGTGTGTTTGGCTTTCGCCACCCATTTAGATTAGTAGACTGTGCCTTTGAATAGTAGGTCACACAAGATAGCCCTTTTACGGTTAGTTTATTGTGCCTCTGTCTAGCAGGGACCCAGAAGAGATCCCAGGGTAAACGTACGATCTCCCATACACTCGTCAAGATTTCTCTTGAAGAGGGTCAGTGAGGGTCTCTGCCTAACTTGGACTGGGATTCTGTTCCAGAGTGAGGGGAGCCACTGGGATATGAATCTGTCCCTCCAGTATGTCCTATTTATTTCTGTGCTGAGGTTTGAGTCCCTGGAGTGTGTAGCTCTAAGGGATTTGGATATCCTGAGGTTGAGCACGACCATTAATTCTTGGTTGGACATGGCTTTATACGTCAGGCACAGATTGCATCTGAGTAGGCGGTAAGCAACTGAGTAGAGCTGAAGTTTCTTTAGCTGAACTGCATAGACCATCTGTTTGAGTCCCTTGATCCACTTGGCGAGGTACTTTTGGGATCATTACAGTTGCTGCAGGTGTCGGGTAAGGTACATCCCAAATGGGGCATTGTATTCAAGTATGGGCCTGATAAATAGAGGGGCACAATGACCTCTCTTGATTTAGATGTGAAACCTTTCGTGATAAGCTGGGCTATAGAAGGTCTTTCTAACCACTTTGGCAATGTGATTGTCAAAGGAGAGAATACTATCTACTTGGGTACCCAAATCCCTAATTACTTCTTCCGTACATAATGGATTACCACCTATGTGGTCATTTGTGGGCACTTTGTTTTTCCCAAAGGGGATGACTATGCATTTTATGGCATTTAGCTTTAGGCCATTGCTCTGGCACCAGTTAACCATCTCTGTGAGACCCTTTTGGAGGATGCTTCTGTCAGCCAGAGAGTCAATTACGGCACCCAGTTTGCAGTCATCTGCGAACTTGATCAGCCATAGTCCTCCCGTGTTAGCCTGTACCTCAGAGAAATATACACTGAACAAGAGAGGTCCCAGGACTGAGCCTTGTGGAATGCCACTTGTAACTGGTGTAGAGTCTGACATGGCACCTGCAATTCCGACCATGTGGGTGCTATCCCTGATCCAGTTTGCAATCCATCTTGTGACATAATTGTTGATATCTAAGCTGGTGAGCTTATTTATGATGCCCGAGTGGGGTATTGTGTGGAAGGCTTTTGCGAGATCCAGGTAGGCTGTGTGGACTACCTTCCCTACGTCTATGGCCCTGGTAACTGTTTCAAAGAAGTCGACCAGGTTCAAGAGGCAAGATCTGCCCTTAACAAAGCCGAATTGTGTAGGATCCAGTGTTTGGAGGTTCCTGATGTCTTTGTTTATGAGTTCCATGAAGATACGCTCCATAACTTTGCAGATCAGGCTAGTCAGGCTTATAGGGCAATAATGTCCAGGGTCCGTTGTGGCACCACCTTTGTGGAGCGGGACCACTGTTGCAGTACACCATTCCTTGGGTACATATCCTGTAGTAAGTCTGATATTGAACAGTGACTTTTTGTGAGGGTTATGTTCTTCATGAAGCTCATGTAAGACACAGCCAGGGACACCGTCTGGTCCAATTGATGCTGTGTTATTGCTTTGGAGAGGGCAGCTGTCACCTGTTCATCTGTGATGTCAGGGAGGCTACACTCTGTTGGGATGGACATTTGCTCTTTTGGGGGGATGGGGGGAGAAATTTGCACTGAACCTGTCTGCCAGGATGTTAGCAATGTCTGTGGGTTCAGTGTATTTTTTGTCATTATGACCTAACTAAGAGCATATCTGGGAGTTGCCACCCAGGTTCCTGACATAACTAAAGAAGGCCTTGTGAATGTCTTTAGTGTCTTGTGCAATTTTTCTTTCAAAACTGGCCTTAGATGATTTTATGAGTGATCGTAGTTTCTTGCTAGTACTGATCAGAGATGCCTTCCCTTCTTTGGATTTTGCTCTATCATGTAGTAGCCTCCTCCTTTTTGTTGTATAGCTTATTTATGGCTAGGGTCCACCACACAGGTCCCCTGCCTTTGGAGGAGTGAATCTTGGTTTCATTTGGGATAGCACATTCCATGCATTCCTGTAGGTGTGCATAGAATGCGTTTGTAAAGGATTCTGTAGTTTGAGCCATATTTTCCACTGGCCCGGGGGCTTTGAAGGATACCACCTCAGTTTTGAGAAGTGTGACGTTTGCTTTTGAGAAGTTCTTCACCGAGAATACCTTGGCTGGGTGTGGAGACAGGTTATGGATGTCCAGTGAGATAAATGTATGGTCTGACCTTACCAATGAGGGGTATTCCTCTGGTGTGGAACATAGAGTCCCCATGTTGGTGATGACCAGATCCAATATGTTTTTCCTTCTTGTAGGGGTGGTGACCATTTTTTCCATAGCATTTGAGTTTATAAATTCTAGGAACTGTTGGCCAACGGTGTTGGGGCTTGAGTAGTATTCCCAGTCAATGTTTGGGTAGTTGAAGTCACCCAATATAATGGTGTTTGGAGAGACCTTCATAATCTCCAGTGTTCTCAGGAAAGCTGAGTGTGGTCCCTGAGTTTGTGAGGGTGGTCTGTAGCAGGCTACAAACTGAAAGGCAGTTTTGCCCACTGTTATTTGCACATGGATGGTCTCCAATGCTTCGTGCAGTGCTACTAACCTGGAGGTGTGTGTATCTTTGATGTATATGGATACTCCCCCTCCTTTTGTGGTTTGGTCTGGGTTTTGTGGACGAAAAGCATGGTATGAAGTATAACCTGGTAGTGCTGGGGTGCTTTCAGGAGCCTTGAACCAGGTTTCTGTTACTGCACAGATATTGATATTCTCCATATTAAAGAGAGCCTTGAGTGCATGCATTTTGAGGTGTAGACATCTGGTATTGAGCAGCATTACCCTTAGTTTCTTTTACCTTGTATCGTCTATGGAGGTGGGTTTGTCTTTTGAGCCTTTCCTAAAAAAGGCACTACGGGTGTGGCAAGAGTCTTAGCCAGTATTCGAAAGCCCAGAGGTGACAGGTGCAAGCCATCCCTAGTGAAGCAACGTGGCTAGACGAGCATGTCATCCCAGGCTGACAGACACTGGATCCCCTATGAATGACACTAATATGTTAGGCAACTGTTAAAATTGATCATTTTGTCTTTATACTGTGACATCATACTTGGTGACGGTAAGATGCTACACAAGGTCAGGGTCATACCGGCCTGGGCTACATGATCAGAAAGCTCCTCTATGTCTCATCTCATGTAGACCAGGGAAGAACATCTCAGGTCATTCACACCAGCATGGACAATGACAGAGTCATATTTGTACATGCTTTGGAGTGACCTGAGTGCATGTGTTATGTGGCAGATCCTGGCAGCCGACAGACAGCTTACAGTGACCTTCTCCTTGTTCAGCCTGGTGAGTGGGATGCCAGTCTGTCTGACAATAGAGTCACCTATTACAAGTGTATTAGGTGTGTTGTTTAGCCTTAAGGGCAGTGACTGTGTGGCACACTGACTTTGTGAACTATGTGATATGTGTGTATTGTTGTGAGGTAGCAGTTGTTTGGGTGTCTGCTTCGGAGGTCTCTGCTGCTTAGGCAGATTTTTATTTAGAGCCTCCGAGTATGTTTATGTGTGTTTATGTGTTTGGTTTGCTGTTGCTATAGGTCTATGTGAGACTGGATTTGTGGTGTGTGTGGTTACCTTCTCCTCCTGATAGACTGTGCCAGTCATGGATCGAGAGAGCTCAGCCTCCAGTTTGTCCATATAGTTGCATCTCTCACATATATCTGAGTTTGTTGGGAGGAGGAGAAGGTTGTCTGTGTACATAAGGCAGTTGTAACATTGCCTGAAAACTCCCATATTCACCCGCTGCACTGGAGAGTACACATGAAACTGACCTTTGTACATGTCAGGATATTAAGATGAAATACTCCTTTGACTGATCAAAAAGGATCAGTATGGTGTTCAGTGTGTAAAAGAGTATAACAGGGGTTTAGTACTTAAGTTTGTTGGTGTTTTGGAAAGATTATCTGCGAAGGAGTCCAGACAGAACCATGACACTTCCTTCAGCTATGTCATAAATAGCAATGTACACTCATATATGTCCTGAGTCAGGGCCAACTGTAAATGACTGACAATGCCAACATCCTGTCAGACAGGCCAATACATACATACCCACCTTCCACTGACAAAAGGACCTATCATCATACCAGGAGATATCACATGTAGAATGGGTAAATAGCTCCTTCCAAAGCTGAAAACATGGCATCAATTGGATTACATTGTTTCCGTATATGTGTCATAAGTGAACTGCAGAACAAACAGACCCTGCACCTGAACAGTCTGTTGAGCCTCACCCTCTCTACAGGATATGAAACCGTTGAATGGGTTACAGCAACATATGTCAAACTCCACAAGTGTTGGTGCACAACAGACCATGGGAACTATAGTCTCATAAGCCTAAGTCTGATCTGTAAGGCCATGGAGTCCATCATGATTAAAGTCATGAACAGAGCTATTGGAAGCCGACAAACAGACAACCCTACCAACTTTGGTTTGGTCATGGGCAGATCATGGTTCCCAAACCTGCTAGACTGTTTGCAAGGCAGCCACCCAGGACATACATCACTGAAATGAGCTACACACGTCCCACATAGACTTTGAATAGCCCTTTTTCAACATCTCAGACACATGTTGTATCCACAAAATCAACAAACTGCATAAATATGTATTGTCATATGATGGATTGGCAACTGGTCCACAGATAGATCACACAAGCTAAGAATTGTGGAGTCCTGTTCAAGCTGTTAACACCTGCTGTCCCCCATGGTGCAATCCTGGGATTGCATAAAACAAAGTGCACACACATTACCATGTCCAGTCTGATGATGTCAGCATCCTACAAATATAGCAGGAGAAATGAACACACCCAGTAAGTCTCTAGTATTACAACATAGTTAAGTAGGGGTTTGAATCCTGCAATTGCTGAGTGTGTGTGCTTGTGGGGGGGTATATGCTTGTGTGTGATTTCTTTGAGAGCAGTGCTCTTTTTGGAGACTAGGAAAACACGTTAAAAGAGGTATATTCCTCTTTGCCAAGTCTGATGATGTCAGCATCCACAAATACAGCAGTGGAAATGAAAACTCCCAATAAAGCATATAGCATGTTGTGTTAATGCATATCTGTATTGTATCGTAACTTAGGTAGGGGTTTGAATCTTGCAATTGTTGAGTGAGTGTGTGTGGGGGAGTATATGCATGTGTATGATTTCCTTTGAGAACAGTGTCCTTTTTGGAGACTAGGAAAACACATTAAAAGAGGTATATTCCTTTTTTCCAAGTCTGATGATGTCAGCATCCCACAAATACAACAGTGGAAATGAAAACTCCCAGTAAAGCATATAGCGCGTCATGTTAATGCTTATCTTTTTAGTATCATAACATAGTTAGGTAGGGGTTTAAATCCTGCAATTACTGAGTTTTTGTGGAGGGTGTATGTTTGTGTGTGATTTCCTTTGAGAGGAGTGCCCTTTTTGGAAACTAGGAAAACACATTAAAAGAGGTAAAGTCCTCTTTGCCAAGTCTGATGATGTCAGCATCCCACAAATTCAGCAGTGGAAATGAAAACACCTAGTAAAGCATATAGTGCATCTTGTTAATGCGTATCTCTCCAATATCATAACATAGTTAGGTAAGAATTTGAATCCTGCAATTGCTGAGTGTGTGCGTGACACTGTTGGTCAATGTGTTGTAGGTTTTGGTTTTACTACTGTATGACATATCAGTGAAACAACAGTATGTGCATTGCACACTTCAGGTATCCATGTGGCAAATACATATATGTACATGTGACCTCAATTAGTTCATAGGTGTGAAGCCTGCTTTCTACATGAATACATCTGTTACCTTTGACAGATTGTGCTGCTGCTTCTCAGACCTTAGGTCACATATGTATGTTTGTGACAAGGCCAGCCACTGTAGTGATCTGTGGCCTAGGTGATCTGTGTCACACACACCCACCCATGACAGTTTCTATAGAATAGTGTGAGTGAGGGTACATGCCTGGGGTATATTTCAGACATCATCAAACACAACAAAGTCTGTCATTAATGGACATTCATTACAGGTGTGCAACAACTAAGTGGATATGCATACAAACCCCTTATTGCTTATGTAATACACCAAGGGACATCAGAATACCTTTGGAAATGTGAATACCAAAGGACAGATGACATACCATTTGGCTGTATGTACACATCGGTACCCCTTCTACATGTCGTGGGCTACTACCTATGTGGTACTGTCGGGATACTATGTTTAGTAAATGTGGATGACTATGCTATAGTTGGCTTATAGCTTTACAGCATGGGTTGGTCAACAGGTATTTGTCTGTATGGTAATCTTGTGGAGGATAAGTGTCTCATCCGGAGAATGCATTGTAGGCCACTGTATGCATTACCAGAAGTGGACGGACATATCCCTACTGTGTTTGCTTGTACCTAAGAGGGCTACATGCCAAACAGGAGTGGTCCCAGGAATGGGTGGCGGTCAATACCACTGGTTACTGGCATAGTATTGTACCTGAAGGATCCAAATGCTACTGTGTTTCCTACATGTGTGTGTCAGTTGTCAATACATCAACTAACAACTGGTTATAGTCTGGCTGTTGAGGTTTTGTATACTACCAGACTGCAAACTGATGACCAATATTAACAGTATCACCCACAGCATAGTGTCAAACCATGTCATACACACATGTACCCAAGTTAAAACATATGTGTAGTAAAATGCATACTGGCCAGCAATAGAAACTAAGAAGTGTTAACACTGTGTAATACAGGGCATGTCACCCTTCCCATGTATCCACTATGCACGTTCATGCAGACAGTGCACCTCCACCAGGTTCACAAATGTACACCCACAAATCTGTACAGCACACATCACACACGTACTGTCCACTCACCAACACATGCTGCCAGAACTGTACACATCAGCCAAGTGGCACATGGGCAGACAATCCATTTTTGGAATTAACACTGGTGTAAACATAACTACATTGATAATCATAGCTTTAATGCATCATGCCTGCTCAAATATACCTACAAGGATATCATTACACTTTACTGTTGACAACATGCTAACATTGATACACTGCTATTAAGTCACCCTGTGCATCAGCACCATGTTAGCCTGTTCCTGCATCAATGTTACAGATGACAGGAGGTGGCACAGTTTCATCATATGCACAGGGTGTGTTGTTGGTTTGCCAGAGACCAACACTGACCCATCCAATCGACTTGTATGTGTGTGTGTGTGTGTGTGTGTGTGTGTGTGTGTGTGTGTGTGTGTGTGTGTGTGTGAGAGGGACAACAGTACAGCATGGGTCAATGTTGATGTAATGTGTGTGTGTGCATGTGTTAGCCCTAGGTGTTTGGTTTATGTATGTGTGTGTCTGCATGCACACAATTCCACCATGTGGCTGCCAAATACGGGAGGTTGTGGGACAGCCACAGACTGTACCTGCCAGGCTGTACAGATCACCATCTCTGGCCACAGACACAGTACCTGTGCCTGGCAGGGGTGTCATGGACAGTATTGGGTACTAAGCCAGACTGGGTACTATCATCAAAGGCAGTGGGATGTCGACTGGACCCATGTCCCTGCTGGGATTGGCCAGAGCCACGTGCACGTGGTCTTCTAGGATGGTCTAATGACAGCCCAACCCCAACATTGCTGGGGCTGATATTGCCACTATGGGAGCGGCTGTGACTTGTGTGTCATCCGCGATGACTGCCAGCTGATGATATTGCTAGCATACATCCACGTCGACATCTCAGCCATCCTGCACTGTCCTGGCACATGGACATGACATTGAGGAGGACATCTAGTGTCTCCCCCCAACGTCTATCAATGACCTCGATGTAATTATGGATGGCACTGGCAAGGTCATGGATACTGTCATTGATAGAGGTGTTATGGGCCCTCTGCACCCTTAGTCCCTGTCTGGTGTACCGTTCCATACGTGCCTGTGCCTGCATTACAGCCTGGAACATACCTGAGGTTGTAAGACCTGTGGGGGCATGTCTGCCAGGGGCATTACGACCAGCAGTGCTCCCACGAGAACCCTTGGACATCTGTCTATGTGGTACCATTCCAGGAGTCTGGGTATGGCTGCTGTGAGGGGATGCATGTGCCATAGATACCACACTATCCTGGTCAATGCCTACTGTATGCTGTCCCTCTGCTAAGGCAATTGGTGATGAGGGATGTATTGGCAGTATAAATGTGCACATAGATGGGGTGGAAAGCTGTGTACTGTCGACTGACGGACCAACAACAGGCCCTGTCAAACCTGCCTGTGCCACAACACATGTATCATCATTTCCACTATTTGTGGCAGTGACTTCAGGTTCCCTACTGCACTCAACCAACACAACCTCAGCACCTGTGAGAGGAAGACAGGAAACACACTTTGCAATCTGTACATGATGTTAGCACACATGCACACATGCACACATGCACACATGAACACATGCACACATGCACACATGCACACATGCACACATGAACACAAGCACACATGCACACATGCACACTTGCACACATGAACACATGAACATATGCACACATGAACACATGCACACATGAACACGAACACATGCACACATGCACACAAATACACTACTCAGTAAAGTTGACACACACACACACACACACACACACACACACACACACACACACACACACCAACAGCAATCCAGAACATACTCATTAATGGTTGATGGTGGAGTACAGTATCACAAGCCAAAGAATCATATCACAAGTGTCAGCATGCAGGATGTGTGTTGCTCAACAGCATGCAGTGTGAGTGTACAGAGTCCTTGTTAATAACAGTATACATGTCTTTGATGCATGTGTGTTGTTCAATGATTGGCCTCCCCCTAGAACACAATGTGTACATGGACACAACATTTCTGTGCAAGTATTAAATGCTTTCCAATGTCTTGTGCAACATCACCTATAGGTATACATACCATGTCCAGATACACACAACTATCAGGTGTATAGCAATGAATGTTATGTGTAGTACTGTAGTTACTGTAACTGGATGTAGTGTAGTACCATGAACCATCATCAGGCAGCATCATGTGGTCACTCAAGGCCACTAATGTGTGCCACACTGGCAACTATCTTGCTGTACCTGAACTGCAGCACTTTGTCCACATTAACCATTTCACAGGCAGTTGTTACATGGGTATGTAAGGTGTTCAATAGGGAGCATTGCCTAACATGAATGTGTTGTGTGTTGAAGAGTGTTGCACTGCCCCATGATAGGCCTCAACCCCTCAGGTATAGTATGTGTGCTGTGTGGATGACATTTGGGATACCGGAGTCTGACCTTACAGCAGGTGTCTAAGTAGGTCATGTGTATCATATTAGAGCTTACTGCGTATGACAATGTGGTGTATGTTGTGTGCATGTGTATTGACTCTGCCTATACAATGTCCACTACAGTGTACCACAATTGGCTGGGGTGCTCTGTGTATTGCATGTGTTTGAGGCAGCTGCTCATGTTACTTGAATGTGCAGAGTCCCATAGAAAACATGCAGAGCATGCATTATGTGTAGGTGTTTTAGATGTGTATATGGCCTACAACTCACCTATGACATGCACATATTATTTGCTATATTAAATGTAGAACACTCACCAGCATGGGTCTGCTGTCTTGCTGTCACACCGGAGGGACCAACAAGGATATGAGACAGTTTGTCAGTATCAACAACTATGGCATTGCTGCTGTGAGTTTGCAACTTTACAGTAGTACATGTGACAGTCACAGGTATACAGATTATGTTCCAAATTATCAGTATTGCACAACACCAGGCTCTACATCTTCTAAATACACAGTACACATATGACATATGCAGGTTCTAACAATTGAGCTAACAGTAGTC
Source organism: Protopterus annectens (assembly GCF_019279795.1). Lineage (NCBI taxonomy): Eukaryota > Metazoa > Chordata > Ceratodontiformes > Protopteridae > Protopterus > Protopterus annectens. The sequence goes on from NC_056739.1 coordinate 1,822,711,239, forward strand.
TACAAATATGCCATGTTACCTGCACGCTCTGAGTCGACTTGCTGGGTGACTCCGGCCTCCATGATGACACATGTCTGTTGTAGTGGTTGGCCAGGAGCCACCACGCTGAGGAACAACTCTTCCACTCTGGTGAGGGACAGGTGTGATGCTGTACCACCACCTGTGGCAAGCTGTTGTCTGCGGACATCGGAGGGATGCTGCCGGACATGTCTAATTAAATCACTGCAGTGATGGCGTACCTGCTCATAAGTCTGGTTATGCATGCCTACATCATTCACATGATGGACATCTTGCCACAGTGCAGTGCGCCCATGCTGGTCCTGGCTGGTTCTGGAGAACAGCAGGGTGTGATGGTGTAGTAGGGCATCTAGGAGTATTTCTTCCTCTTCAGGGGAATAAGCAGGTTTGCGATTGTGAGACATGTCCCTGGAAGACAATAAAACAATAATTGTGAGCAAGTCATGTGTCACACTTAACATTCTAAAGTACAGACATCAATGAAATGCCATATATAGCAACCTATCGGCTGTCAGTAGATACACACTTTTAGTGCCACATATCAGTGTTCAGCCCACAACTGCCTGACAGTGTCTGGCACATTCTATATATTAAACCATGTTCTGTACAGCAACAAAGTGAAACCAGTATGTAAGACTATACAACAGTACATGGCACACTGTATGTGACACAATGCACCACCTAGCCACAGGATGTATATATCAAGCTAATGGATGAAGAACGATGTCATCCATTGCAATGAGTGTAAAGTACAGTTACAGTATTACCAGTATACCACAGTAGTCTTTGATGCCAAACCCCTATCTAACATATGTGCACAGTTGTTGATATAGGTGGCATACTGCTGTACTAGACTATACATGTTGCTAGATATGCATGTATACCCCGTAACACTGACATGACTGAGGGCATGGTACAGGCATAATTACACACACATCAGACATACATACAGCACACAAATGTATGCCAACACAGATTAACTTTACCTGTGTACCATACAGTACTGTGTGTCACTACTTTCAAAACCTTATGCCTGAGCTATGTAATCGGTGAGGACTACAGGGAAGACACAAAACAGTGTTTCCAAGCAATGTGAACATACACCATGCTGTACTGTTTAGGCCTACAGCTTCAGGTAGTACTACAGTTCATATGGGAATTGGATTCACCAGCAGTACCACTCACTAAGCATACATGTATTGCTTTAGCCTATAATGGGACACCACAGTCGGCAACAAGGGACTACATCGCGCCGTATGCCATACTACTTTTTCTGCCTAGCAATAGCATACACATCATTTGCTGGGATCACAGCTAGGACACAAACTACCATGACAGAAACAAATTCACACTAAGCTATCACACCTTTACAGACCTTGCACACATTCACCAACACATTCACCATCACACTCAGTCAACCTCACATAGCAATTATTGCACTAAGTACATGTGTGTGTGTGCATTGTGTCATGGGTAGGTAATATGCTATTGTCCCTAGGGCCTACATCAGCCTAGCCATACGCTACCCTGGCCTTTGACACACATGTAATTTAATTTCACTTGCCCCTGTCAACCAGAGCCAAAGAGGTGATTCCTGGGGTGTATTTCCTATCTCCCAAACAATCATCAGGAGTATTTATGACAACTGCTAATGAGGAGCTTTGTTTTCTGTTGATAGGTGGTTTGTTCCAGAGTATGGCATGTCTCTGAGTTAGGACTGTATCCCTCCAGCATGTGCTGTTTAGTGAGCTCACAAGGTGTAGGGCCCTAGAGCATGTATCTGGGAGGGATTGTAATATGTTTACATGGACGATGTCCAACAGCTATGGGTGTGACATAGCTCAGTATGTTAGGCAGTGGTCACCTCTGGGTAGGCAGTATGCAACACAGTGTAGCTGTGGTTTTGTGAGTTGGTCTGCATAGGGCATCTGTTTGAGGCCGGTATTACTCTTTGTGAGGTATGTCTGTGGCCTTTCCAGTTGCTGTAGTTGGCATTGTACTCACCAATGAGTTTTAAGTGTGATAAGTAGTGGGGAACACTGACCTATATTTCCCTAGATGACACACCTTTTGTGATGACATGTACAACGTAGACAGAGTACATGACCAGTGTGGCACTGTGATTATTAAAGGGGAGGCTACTGTCCACCTGTGTCCCATATTCCTATATCACACCTTCGGTGTTAGGTAGATTACCACCTATGTGGTAGTTAATGGGTACAGTGTTCTGGCAAGAAGGGATGGCACTGCAGTGTCAACACTGAGCTTCAGTCCATACCTTGGTCACCAGGCACCTGTCGCAGTAACTATGCCCCATGTCTCTCTCCCTCTATCTATATATATATATCTACATATATATATATATATATATATATATATATATATATATATATATGTCTATATATATATATATATATATATATATATATATATATATATATATATATATATATATACATATACACACATACATACACACATACATAGAAACATCCATTGCTGTACATATAGATGCACATATAGGCACATATACAGTCCACTATTCATGGTGGGAATATCACTTATGTGACAGTTGGGAGATATACAGTGATGTAATAATATTGCACATTATTGTACAGACTGCATTGAAGGTGTCCTCAGCTCATGTAGCTTTAGCAGGCCTCACTGGCTACAACACTGCAAAGCTGACAGAGCATACCCACAGCGTTTAACCACCACATGTCATATGCCAGTACTGCATGCTATTTTCTTTTCCACACAGTACAACCTACATAGAAATATGCACATAACAGCCTTGAACAATGTATATATGTACACCCTTCACAAACAGTTGCAATATATCCCTTGCCCTATGCACATGTACAGTTACATAGAGATACGTACTGCTGCCACATATGGTTAATTCACAGTATGTAGAGTACTCTTCATAAACATCTACTACATGTGAGCATACATATATGTGTTACATACCTTCCTTGCTGTGTTCCGTTTGTTTTTAAAGGAAATTTATTTTTTTTGTATTTTTTTTATTGTTTTTTTCGTATCTCTGTCTTTTGCTCCTTCTTTTTCTGTCTTTCTCTGTCTGTCTGTGTCTGTGTCTCTGCCTCTGCCTCTGTCTCTGTCTCTCTGTCTCTCTCTCTTGCTGCAATGAGATTATTGCATGTGTAGACAGCAAGTACAGCCTGTTTTTCTAGGTATCTGCACATGTGCATGTGATGGCTTCTGCACCTATTGGTGCCCACCATTTACTAATTGCATGTAGCCTGCTGTGTGCTAATTGCACTACTCACTGTCATAGCAGCTGACTGCTATAAAATGCTAGGTTGGGTTGGCGTAGCCCTTTCAGCTTTCCAAAGTGGGGCCCATGCTTGTTTGCTGTGGACACTGTTGTGTCACCATTGTGTGTAACTTCTTATCTCTGAAGCTAGGGTTGTAGCCAGTGATTTGCATGTTGTACTCAAACCTGAATGTTGCTGCTTCTAGTACACACTTATCAGTGTAGAACTTTAATCACCCCTCCACATGCATACACAAGATACATGGGAGTATGTACTTTCTTTTCTGATTAGACAATTAACTGATACTGTGTGGGGTTTGTAAAGTGCTACTGTAACATTATTTCCAGCTAGAATGTCTAGTTCTCATTTCACAGTCATGTCATGCAATTCCATAACAACTGCTGGTAAAGATCCACAAAACAAGAATTGTGTTATGAGATTCCTATTTTCCCTTTACATTCACTCATTGTAATGCATGATATATTTATTACAGCACCAGCATGTTGGAAATCTACTGTGGCCTAGTGGTACTTCATGTAGTCTAGTGTGTCCAAAGTCCGGGGTTCTAGACTGACAGAGGTGTTGTATTTTGCTGCTGAGCAGAACAAGGGCCCTGCCATGCAGAGTGACTAAGGCACTTTTAAGCAGTTGTAAGCGGGATTGTGCGGGTTTGAGTGATGCTTAGCGATGCTTAGCTAAGTGCACACATACACACACTCACATAAACCCACTTACTACTGCTTAAAAGTTCTTACTCCCGCTAACCCCGTGCTAATTTCTTTGAAAGAAAAGAAAATGTGGAGATAGGAAAGTGGTGATAAAGGGGGCACAAAGAGGGAAAGACAGTAGGGAAACAAGCTCAGGATGTGCAGGACAGTTGTAAGGAAGGTCCATGGCTGCCCATTTCTTTACCAGCAACAGCTGAATATGAAATAAATTTGGAGTGAAATTTGAAACCTTCCACCCCTGAGAGAGGGGTGAGGACAACAAAGTCTGTTGTACTGCCAATTATAATTATCAGTTTACATGTCCAGCGGACATGTGTGGGAAATGGGCAGCTATGTATGGGGTGTCATTTTTTTGTGGGAACAGATTGCCTTTTTTTTTTCAGGTGAGAGTGGAAAGTGAGGTAGAGGAAGTAGGTATATTTGTGGAGGTAGGTTGGGGAGGTAAAGAGACAAGACAAACAAGACACATATAGGGGTGGAGTATGACACATGGGGTGGGTAAACACAATTGAGGGGGACGGATGTTTGGAAATTGCAAGCCCTTGAGCTCACAGATGGTAATAGTGGAACTGAGATCCCCACCCATGGGCAGTCACCACTGCACCTTCACAGACCCGAGGGTGGCTGTGCTGGGGGCTGCATAGGAGGGCAGCCTCACCTGTGAGTCATGCCACTCTCACCTTGAGCTGGAGTATGGGATCAGTGACTAAATGCTGGATCTCCCTATGCACCACAGCCCGGACCCTTTGGAGGGTGACAGGTGGCCCTTCTCCGCCCACGCTTGCATGGGGGGATGAGCCCCATCCCCTGCATTGCTTCCACCTGAAGGTGGCACAGGACCAATGGAGGTGGGGAGCCCAAGCTGGGCACCGGACCTGCTGGTGCCAGGTGCAATCGCCAGCTGAGGGGGGACAGGTGGGTCCGCTGGTACCAGCCTTCCCATACGTTCTGTGATTAGGTGTGTTTAATTACAACATAAACAACAGCATTCCAAATTAGTTGTACCAGCATGCAGTAATATTCCCATTAACCCAACACACCAAGGTTCCCACAGTTGAACAGCAAGCATAACACATGCATATATTGAATGACAGTGGATATTCCAACAGCATGCAGGGATGATTGGTGGCAACAGGCCACCAAGAATGTGGTGTTTGAACAGGGCACATGCATCAATGTAAATGCAGATATTTATAGAACAATAGGACATATGTCCCAACAAATGATTTGAGATTACACATACCCATTGAGGTGTGGAATTGCATTGTTTATGCACATACAGTAGGGCTTAGAAAGAAAACCTCAATTAACATCTTATAAGTACTTTTAGTCTACACTACATTCCTATTGACTGCAGGTGTATATCCCCTGCATGTATTATTACACTAGGCAACATGCATTAGGTTGTGTAATGGGTTTGGCTAGTTCATTACATACCTGACCTATATCTGACATACTAACTGTCCAGGATGCAGATGTTACTGCTACATAGTTATTTATTTTATTTATATTTCTATATCTAAATATCTGGATGTGTTCACGTGACATTTTCAGTTAAATTTCTACAGAACCCTACATTTCGTGTAGCACATTCACATTTCTGGGGAACACATTAACAAGATACTCATGTGCCAGATTTACTTATGCATGCCAGCCATTAACTGACTGTTGAGGACTGTATATATGCTTCACAGCTACTGGCACTTCCATCATCCACTTTATATGGGACTGCCCAACTGTGGGTTGACAGCACTTATTACAACAGTACTATTTGTATGATGCAAGGGTACAACAACATTTCAAAGTAAGTGACACAGACACACTTCAAGTATTATACATTTATTAATTACATTACACACTTTTCTACAGGCTCTCTCCTTTATTTGATAATACAGTGCATATGGAAAACATAGTCAAGACATATTATACCTTTATTAACAGGTTACAACACTCTTTTTCAGGCTCGCTCACTTATTTTATATGACAGTACATGCAGAGATATTATTCTGGACTTATTTTACCTTTCTTAATGGGTTACTACACTCTTTTTCTGGCTCTCTGACTTATTTTATATAACAGTACATGCAGAGGAATTATTCAGGGCATTTTATGGCTATATTATTGGGCTACAACACTTTTTTTCAGGCTCTCTCACCTATTTTATATAACAATACATGCAGAATAATTACTAACCTGCCTGGTGGTGCAGCCTTAGCAGCATATCTACATAGGCTTGCTGATTCGCAGCACGGACACCTGCAGCTGTGAAGTAAATGAAGGGATATTGAGACATACCTATCCATTATATAGACTAAATTAGCATGTCTTACATACTGCATTCCATGGCTACCTACTCAGTGGTGGGGCATCTTGCATGTCACGGGCCTCCTGCATCTATTGGTTCAGTAGGTCCTGCTTCCATCTCTTCAGGTCTGCATGGTGGTGACGGACCTGCTCACCAGTCCAAGGAATGCCTGTGGCACTGGTGAGATCATGAGCTAACTGGTTCCAAGCCTCTGCCTTGTACTCCGTCCCTTGGAACTGGCCCTGCAGGAGTCTTGTCTCATGACGGTGGACAAGGAGCCAAACCATGTATTTTGACTCCTCGATGCCCCAGCGTTGCGCTCAAAAGCATGTACCCTCTCCAGCACCAGCCATTCTAACTGCAGATGGGAGCTACAATCAGTTATGGTCGAGTATTCCCACCTATGGGGCTTAAATATGCCGCATTTCCCACACTTTTTTGTGATTGGCCATTTTTGAAAATTCTTGGCTGACTGCAGACCTGCTTAGCAATGGTTAATCTACCATTTATAAGTATATGTATGTTAACAGTGGCTATTTATCATAAGCTGTCATGGCTTAGTGGTTCAGTACTTTGATTATGGTGCACAATGTCCTGGGTTTAAACCTTGTCATTGCTTTTTATTTTACTACTGTGCAGACAGGCTAGGGGGTGTGGCTGTGTTTAGGCAAGTTTGCTCTACGTTGCTCCATGTTGCCTGATGATGCGCTGGTTGGCACAGCGCGCACCTCCGCGCAAACCGATTGCACTGGGTAAAGTGTTATGTAGCTATGGGCAAATATATTGTGCTGGTAAAGTGCTGCTTAACTACATGCAACTATATTGCGCTGGGTAAAGTGCTATTTAGCTATGGGAAAATATATTGCGCTGGGTAAAGCGCTATTTAGCTATGGGCAACTATATTGCGCTGGGTAAAGCACTGCTTAACTACAGGCAATTATATGTCAGGATCCTTTATAAATATACATTTTGTTCACTGATACATAGGCCATTTCAATGCTTTTTAGTATAATTTTATTCATATATGTCAGGAATTATTTCATATACTAATTTAAAATATAAAATAGAAAGGGGAGTGGTGGGACTCGAACCGTGAATGCCTCTTCTTTGTGCGAACGCTCTACCACTACGCTATTGCTATTTAGCTTAATTTGCATATACATTCCTTATTATGCTCTTCAATGTCGACATTGCTAACTGCAGCTAAGCAATGGGCACACCCGTGCAAACACATGCAAATATGGGCAGCTATATCGGGAATTGGAAAAAAAAAAGTTTTACTTTTTATAACTGTACTGGGGATTTACAATGTGAGGGAGTGTAGTGTTAGGTACGTAGACATTTGAGCTGACTCGCTCATGTGTGTTGACATTTCACAATTCAGGCACTTGCAGGTGTGTGGACCTTTGGACTGCTCGACAGTCAGACACACCCCCTGCCTTCCTGCATGGTCCATGTTAGACTTGCAGTGGAGTCTGCGTGCCCTCATGAATATGCATGGCATGCTGATGTCATACCGTTCAACTGCAGTTTCCGAGTAAGACTTATTTAGTCTTACACGGAGGATTCGTGAATCCAGGGGATTGACTTTAGGAATCCAGAGACTGAGGCTCAGTTAAGTATTACAATACTAGCCGTTTGTTTCCTTTTATGTGCTTAGGTATAACCCACTGTTTTAACCCACCATTCCCAATGGAATATTATTACTGAGTTTAATGGGTATACTTGTTAAATGAACATGTTTCCCTCCTCAAGGATTGCTATTGTCAAAAGTTTGCAAAGTATGTATGTGGTATTTCAATATCCCCCTTAATTGGATTATACAGTGCATTCTTAAACTTATTGCTTAATGTTAGCACGTTAATAAGCATTTTATTTCCTTGAAAATGGGCAGCTAGGAGCTGAGACAGTGCTGATTTCAGTTTGAATGTCTGGACACGAATCTTTGCCTAGGTAAACAAAGTCAGCCATAATCAATGAGTGCTGGAGTGTGCAATATCCTACTGCATGTGTAAAATCTAATGCATTAGTCATGGCTAGAGACATGCAAAGCTCTACACTAAGACTGCTAAAAGAAGACTGGTTAGTTTGTTAAATGCAATCAGACTTATAATTAGAACAAATCTGCTGAATCACCACTGGAAACAAAAGAAAGGCTGAAAGATCAGATAAAGTATTTGCCAAACTGTTTTAAGTTTAACTGGATACCATAATTAGTCTGTGAGAAGGTAAATATGCACTTTCTCACTTGATCATCCTATCCACAAGATTAGAAACGGGCAATTAATTAAATATATAAAACTGACAAGGGATGCTTTTCCTGTTTTTTGACCTTACAACATTTATCACAAGTGTTGTATATCACTTCCAGGGTTCATTGTTCATTGCCTACAGAAATTTGTTGTCATCCCAGATGTACATTAATAAAGACAGCATGCAAGCATCATGATTTACTTCTGTTGCTGTTCTCTTTAGATTAGAAGTAGCATCAGCACTTAATAAAATAAACCAAAGGGGTGGTATTAAGAGTTATTACATAGAAGTGATACAGACTGAGTAAAATATAACTAAAACCAAGAACAAACTCAGTCTGGCACACTGGAGCCAATAAAGAGCAGGAAAAATGAACATTACTCAATTATTCCAGCTTTAAAAAGGCGAGCCTTGAAATATTGAAATATCAAATTTCAGACATTAAATGTTTTTTTAATGGTTTGTAACATTTTGTTGATTTTTAATGGTTGTGACTATTTTCTGTTGATATTATTACATATTAATTGTTTTATTAATATAACAACTTTAACAGTTCTTTTCAATTTTTTGGGGGACCAATGGGCATTGTTTATTTTGTGATGCAATGACTTAGCTGTATTATTTAAGTGCCTGAGTAACTCCAGTGTGTATTCTGAGGAAGTTCATTGGGAGGAATGAAAGTGCTTAATGATTTGTGATTAAATGTTATTTTTATTGGAGGTGCCTTGCTGGAGTTGTAGTTATTGATTGTGACTGGATATTTTAACATATTTCAACTTATTCCTGCCATTATATAGAAGTGTTAAAGCTATATGCACTGTACTCAAATGAGCACAAGTAAGCTGGGACTTATAGAGGCCAATTAGGCTAACAAGTGATGGCTGTGAATAAGCCTAAGCAAATAAACTATTAAGGGAATGTAAATGAGAAATTATGCAAAATAGTGTATGCTAATGAAGCATTCTCTTGTCTACTTATGATTCATAGTGGAATTTTCCCACTTTATAGTGCAGTCTGCAGATACATTTTATCAAAAAGAATCTCACCAGTCCTATCTACTTTACAGTCTGTGAAACTGCTGTCACATGCTCCTAGTCTTGCTATTTCTAGGTTTGAGTTACTTGTTGCGGCTGAGCCAAAACTCCTTAAGCCCATACGCTCAGGGGTGCTCACTGGCCAAGAAGGCAGAGATATAGGTGGAGGAGACCTCATTATAACTTTGATAATCAGGAGATATTTGATAGGTTCAGACTAGGCAGGGACATTATTTATAAGGGTCTTAGTAAGTACATATGACCACCATGGTGGTACTGGAGGAGTGTGTGTAGTTGCTATCCCTGTGGATACTAAGGTATGTATAGCCCTCACTATACTTGTCATGGGGGACCTTACAGAGATAGACTGGGGATACATTAGGATCTCACAGGCTTCTGAGTCATTAAAGTTACAGATATTTCTTGATGTACTTTTGGCACATGCGGATCAGTACTTCAATTTCCTGGTGTCACTTCAGGACTTGGCCAGGACTATGAGTACTTTTTATAGCTCTCACATTTTCCTATTTCTTCAATATTTAACTTGAGCTCATAACTTCCAATTGAATTAAAAATGATCATGCTATTTTTTTATATTATGCAATGTTTTCTCAGTCTGACATGTTTTGTCACTTGGGGTATTGCAGATCAGATTATTTTATCTTGTCACACATGATAACTTGTGTCCCCAAAGTCCAGAAAAATCATCATTTGTCCAGTGGTGAAGGAGAAGTGGCAAAATAGTTTGTTTACATGTCAGGATACTCATCTAAATAAATTATTTTTTTTTTATTAATCACTCCATGAAAACATGTGCATTAATAAGTTTAAGTTGTAAGTAACCTTCAGCTGTAACAATGGCAATGCATAGATCATTGATGTTAGTGATTGCAATATCTTATGACATACAGTTTTCTTTCCATGAGTTTTTAAGCTATACCATTACACGAATGAAATGCATAAAGTTTAAAAGTGCAGAAAGATCACTTTTTTTAATTTTAATAACTTATTCCCTTTCAAGTTAAACACTGATCTATATGTATCAAGGTCAAGCTGTAAGTAACATAAATGTCACACTTAAATCACAATAGGTCAAGGTCAAATGTATCATACACTTCTACAAAAGACAGGCCTGGTGATGGTGCAAGTAATTTTAAACAGGGGTGATCATGACAGCTAGATGGTGGGTTTGTCTGATGTCATGATCTACTTGATGCACATGGTTCTGCAAACAGTGATCTGACGGTGCTGCAGGAACATGATCAGGGCCTCAAATGAGAAGTTCTGCTAGGTGTAGATTAATATTGATGTGGTCTGCAAGAAATCTGTCGTGCTTCTTTCCCCCAAATAATTACAGTACTTTTTTGAGAAGCACTTGTAGTCTCACATGATCTGCTCACCTGTTTGTACAGCAGCCTGTCCTCTTCCCCTTCAGTGACTGACATCTACTTGAGTCTGCCAAGTCCTAAGTAGTGTACAAAAGGCCTAAGTAATGCATAAATGGAGGCGACCACAGATGCTTGGTGTGCCACCATACTGTGCATCAGTGTGGGAATGGCATTATCCATGCTATGTGCATTTCCAGGAAGTGCTGGAAATCCTCTCGCATACCCTCAAGAACTCTGACCATTTCCAGCTGATTCTTGTAGCAGTGCTCTGAGCACTAACAATGTCATGGCACATTTGCAGCTGGGCAGCCCATGTTTTATCTGTTTCCTGGGGAAGATGAAACAAATTCTTGAGCCTAGCTCCCCTTGGTAAAGGTGTCACTGTGGACACTGTTACCTCTGAATGCCTGCCATCATCCTGAAAGTGTTCATTTGAGATTGGAAATACTCACATAAAGGTGCATGTGTTTTCTTCTTGTATAAAGATGAGTGTTATGTAATGTGCTTCACTTTGTTATGTAATGTCACTTCTCGCAGACTTACTAACATGCTGTGGAGTATGAGATCCTACCATTAAACTTGGGCACTGCACTTTCCTCAGGCAGCCTCATAAATCATAGCATCGTAGGCAGTTACTAGGCTAATGGCCCTAAGGCCCTTACAAGCCTAGCCAAGTTCCTGCTCTTATTTCCATGATCAGCACCTATTGCTCTGTCCAAGAGGGACACAGGTGGAACCCCCGGGCTGAATTTACGATTACCCATCCAATTGTCCAGAATGCATTTACAGACGGCCAATGATGTGCTCTGACATGAAGTGAGAGTCTGTTCCAAAGGTGTGGTAACCTCTGGGAGACAAATCTGTCCCTCTAGCAGGATCTATTGTCACATGCCATGTTAAGGTCCTTAGAGAGTGTAACCCATGTACCATTTGACTTGCGGATATGGAACATTTCCAATAAAGCAGGGTCAGATATATGCAAGGTAGAGATTGTCTCAGTAGTCTGTATGAAACAAAATAAAGTGACAGTGACTTCAGATGATCCACCATTGTGGTCTCTTCAATTGCTGCAGGTGCTTGGAAAGGTACATAGGAAAAGGGGCATTGTACTCAATTATTGGCCTGATGAGGGAAGAGTACAGGGAGGTTCTAACTTCTTTTTTTTCTGGAGGCAATGCCCTTACATATGAGATGAGCAATATAGAATGCCCTTCTTACCACTGTGGAGACATGGTGATCAAAGGTAAGGTTACTGTTAACCTGTCTCCCAGGTCTCTCATCACTGAGCATATACTTAGGGTGTTGCTATTCATGTGGTAGTTAGCAGCAACACCGTTCTTACTCAATGGGATTATAATATATTTTTTTGCATTGAGTTTAAGGCCATGACTTTGGCACCAATCATTTGTTTGTGTAAGAACCTCTTGTAGGATGTTGATGTTGTTTGAGGATTCTATGACTGATCCCAGTTTGCATTCATCAGCAAACTTTGTTAGCCATATACCTTTAGTTTTTGCTTGTACTTCAAAAAAATATATTCCAAACAGTAAAGGTCTTAGGACTGATCCCTGTGGAACACCACTGGTTATGGTCCACTGTTGGAGGTGGATTCCCCTATTTTGACTATATGGGTTCTATCAGTGAGTCAGTTAGCAACCCATCTAAAAATATAAGGGTTGATACCTAGCTGGGTGAGTTTGTCAATGATCCCTGAGTGGGGGATAGTGTCAAAAGCCTTGCCTATGTCTAGGTAGGCTGTATGCATAGATTTCCCTAAGAAGAAGTCCACCAGATTTAAAAGGCATGATCTCTCTTTGACAAATCCGAACTGAGTAGGGTAAGGTGCTTGGAGATTACCTATATCTTTGTTGATAACGTCCGTGATGATTTGCTCCATGGCCTTGCAGATAAGGCTAGTCAGGCTAATAGGTCACTAGTTTCTGGGGTCAGTGGAAGCACCACCTTTGTGCAAGGGAATAACGGTGGCTGTTTTCCATTCAGCTGGAATGAAGCTACTGCTTAGACAATGACTGAAAAGAGTATTCAATGGTGTTGCTAATTCTCATTGGAACCCATGTAGGATGCAGCCTGGGTTGTTATCAGGACCCATAGATGCTGTGTTTTTGGCCTTAGAGAGGGCATTTACAACATGCTTTCTAGAGATACAAGGTAGGGGACAGGTGGTAGGGATATCATGGGGTACATGTGGCAGAGACAGGGGAGTGAAGTTTTCACAGAACCTGTTGGCTAACAAGTTAGCTATGTCCACAGGCTAAGTATATGTGGTATAATTAACTACCAGTTCAGCACAAATCTGGGCCTTTCCTTTTAGGTTACAGATGTAACTAAAGAATGCCTTCTGTTTGCTCTTGATTGAGAAAGCTAATTTGGATTCATAGCTTACTTTGGAAGACTTCATAAGAAGTCTTACTTGCTTGTTTAAGCTGAGGAAGGAGTCTTCCAGTTTAGGGCATGCTCCTCCTTAGTCTTAGACACCGATTTCTCCTTCCTATTGTAAAGTCTGTTAATGGCAGTTGTCCACCAGGCAGGTTTGCTCTTCCTTGAAGAGCTTGTTTTGGTCCTGTCAGGTACATATGAGCCAATGCAGTTAGTCAGGTGTTTGTATAAAGACTTGGTGTAGTACTCAGCATTGTTGCCATTTCCATCTGAAGGGGGAGTGCAGTGAAGCTATTTCTACCATCTCGTAAGAGGTTATTATCTGCTTTGGAGAAGTTTTTCAGTTTAGTTGCTGCTGGTGGGGTCAGGTGTGATGGTTACTTCGAATGAGACAGATTTGTGGTCAGGTCTCAATAAGGAAGACCCAGTCAATGGATGGGTAGTTAAAGTCACCCAAACCTGGGGTGTTCAGATGTATCTTGATAGATTCAAGTAGAGCCAAATAAGCAGAGTGGGTGTCCTGATTCATGGAGGGGGTCCTGTTGCTGGCAATGACTTGAGCCCTACCAACAGTTAATTGCACTTGAAATATCTCCAGGGAATCATACTGTTTAACCAATCTGGAGGTGTATTTATCTTTAATGAATATTGATACACCACCTCCTTTAGTTTTTCCTGCCTTCAGTTTGTGGTCTGAACTTGAGGAAGGAGGTGTAACCCCATATGGTTGAGGTACTCTCCACAGCCTTGAAACCCATCTCCATGACAGCAGAAATGTCTGCGTTTTCCAAGGTGAGGACTGCTTCCAGTGAGTGTGGTTTCATGTTATGACTTCTAGTATTTACCAGCATAACTTTGAGGTTGTTTTTAGATGGAGTTTTTATGTCAGGAATTTTGTTCTTGAGAGACTGCCTAAAAAGGCACTATGGGGATGGCAAGACCCTTAGCCAGTAGCCAAAATCCCAGGGGTGACAGATTATGACCATCTGTGGCAAAGCATCAAGGTCTGTTGATCATGTCATAGGTTCATATGTAGGCACAAGGCTATCGGCCCAAGGGCCAAAGTAAGCCTAGCCAACAAGGTTCCCTGGCTTATGCCAGCCAAGAAAGTTAATTTCCTGTGCCCCTGTTGAGCAGAGCCACAGAAGTGATCACCGGGGTGTATTTCCTATTTCCCATCCACTCATGAAGATTTTTCTTGAAGAGTGGGAATGAGGAACTTTGCTTGACATAGATGGGTAGCTTGTTCCAGAATATAGGAAGCCTCTGGGACAGGAATCTATCCCTCCAGCATGTCCTGTTTATTGTGGTGACAAGGTTGAGGTCCCTAGTGCATGTAGCTCAGAGGGATTGGGATTTATTTGTGTGTAGCATGTCCAACAGCTCTGAGTTTAAAATAGTTTTATATGCTAGGCAGAGATCTCCACAGAGTAGGTGATATGATACAGAGTAAAGCTGGAGTTTTTTGAGATGGTCAGTGTAGGGCATATGTTTGAGGCCAGTAATCCTCTTTGTGGGGTACTTCTGTGGCCTTTCCAGCTGCTGCAGATGTCTTGTGAGGTACGTTCCAAAAGGGGCATTGTACTCTGTAATGGGTTTAATGAGTGCCGAGTAGAGGGGAACAATGACCTCTTTTTTCCTGGATGAGAACCCTTTTGTGATGAGGTGTGCCACATAGAAGGATTTCCAGACCACTGTGGTGATGTGATTATCAAAGGAGAGACTACTGTCCACCTGGGTCCCAAGGTCTCTTATCACACATTTGGCATTAAGTAAACTGCTGTTTATGTGGTAATTCATGGGTATAGAGTTTTGGGTCTATATTATAACATCAAATTTTATAACGTTCGTATGTTATAATATCGAATCAGTTTTGTCGAACGCTGAAAACAGCGAAGGTGCAGGACACCGAATTCTTTCCCAGGGAAAGAATTTGGTGGGCCATTGTTGTGGCTTCACTGTTTTCAGCATTCAATATGTTGGAACGTTACAGGTCGGGTTCAGGTAAGTGTGCGATTGTGTGTAGGTTAGGGTTAGGGGGCGGGTTAGGTGAGTTAGGGTTAGGGAGTGGGTCAGGTAAGTGTGCAGTTGTGTGGACGTTAGGGTTAGGGCGTGGGTCAGGTAAGTGTGCGGTTGTGTGTAGGTTAGGGTTATGGGGCAGGTTAGGTAAGTTAGGGTTAAGGCGCGGGTGAGGTGAGTGTGGGATAGTGACGGACCTTAGGGTTAGGGTTGAGTTAAGGTAAGTGGATAGCTAGTAGTGTATGTAAAGTTTAGTTTAGGTTTAGGTGTAGGATTTTAAGTGTATGTGTGTGGATTGCTGTTTTTTGTGTGTGTTTGTGCTGTGTGCATGTTTCACGGAATAGCGATTTTTTTCCCTGGGAAAAAAATTGCTATTCTGACTGTTCGATGTTTGCGGATTTCGGTATTTAGGGTTTGATATTATAACATTCGATCTTTGTAGATTTCGATGTTATAATATAGACCTAGAGTTTTTACCAAAGGGGATGACAATGCACCTTTTGGCATTGAGCATGAGGCCATGCCTCTGACACCAGGCATCTGTCTCAGTGAGGCTGTTCTGTAAGATGCCCACATCATTTGGGGACTCAACTATGGCTCCTAGTTTGCAGTCATCTGCAAACTTCTTTAGCCAGAGGTCTTCTGTGTTAGCCTGTATTTCAGAGAAGTAGATACCAAACAGGAGAGGTCCCAGGGCTGAACCCTGTGGTACTCCACTTATCACTGGTTTGAAGTCAGATTTGGAGTCTGCAACTTTTACAGTGTGGTTTCTGTCAGTGAGCCAGTTGGCAACCCATCTTGTGATGTAGGGATTTATACCTAGTTTAGTGAGTTTAGCTATAATTCCAGAATGGGGGATGGTGTCGACAGCCTTAGCGAGGTCAAGATAGGCTGTGTGAACCACCTTACCCTCGTCTACGGCTTTGGTGACTGCCTCAAAGAAGTCAATCAGATTCAGAAGGCATGATCTGCCTTTCACAAAGCCGAATTGGGTGGGGTCCAGAGTTTGGAGGTTACCAATGTCTTTGTTTATGAGTTCCATGATGATAAGTTCCATGGCCTTGCAGATCAGGCTCATCAGGCTAATAGGGCAATAGTTCCCAGGATCAGTGGTGGCTCCCCCTTTGTGGAGTGGGATAACTGTTGCTGTGCTCCATTCAGTGGGCACAAAACCTGATGTGAGACTATGACTGAACATGGTGCAGTATTCTGTCCTTAACTCTTTTTATGCTGTATATAAATACATAATTTATACAATGTAAAATAAATTATTAATTGAACCACTACAGTGCTTTCAGTACATTAATGCAACCAATTGTAAAATATATGTTGATAGATTAACTGTAGTATCTTTTCTTTAACTGATTTTATATTATGTAAGCTGTGAGATACTGCCAGCACAGCTATCTGGAATTTTGTAAATAATTATATGTCATTTGTGAATATCAACATGATTCATAAAAGATGCTTGTGTTACAAATGTATTAGAAATGTATGTTATGTGTATATCAAACTTGTTTGCACAGATGTGTGTTGAAAAGATATTTTACAAAGTGCTTATGCTTAAAATGTAACCACAGCATGCTCTACTGGAATAGAACAGAAAAGTACATGCACTATTGTATCTGTTTAAATGTATATATATATATATATATATATATATATATATATATATATATATATATATATATATATATATATAAACAGTAGAAACTGGGACACAAGATGTTAACTTCAGAAAAGTAGCTGAAATTAAATTACTTTATGGCAGCTAGGAGACACAATGTCTAAAAGTAGGGAACTCTCTGTATTGTCTTTGAAGTGTTTTACTGTTTTGTGACTTCCAGTCTTTGCCATAGAGCTGAGGAAAAGCCCTTGTCTATGTATTTTTACAGGTAGATGCTAAATGCTATTAGCTGCCTTCAGTGGTTGTTTTGGGGTCTGGGAAGTAGGACAAGCAATTATGTCATTCTGCAAGTTATCCCAGCAGTCATATTTGAGATATTAATTTAAGCACTCTCTGAGTGACACCGAGCATTCCATATTCTATCTTTGACCTGACATCAACTGGAGCCATTCATCACACATTTGCCTTGCTCTGAAGTAAGTTAATAGGGAAAAGTAATTCTCTTAGATTTAGTCAGGAATATAGTGAAATATAGTTTCAATGTTTTTCTTCATTTATTTGAAACTGTCCTGCAATGTAGTTTTAAATATTCCTGTGGTTTTGAACTCAGATGTCACTGTAATTAGCATATACTGAGTATTTTTTGTTCTTTTATTATTTATTATTAAATATATTTAAACCTTTCACTGCGGCTGATCTGTGTAGAGATATTTAAGTTCTGAGAATACTTGCATATTTATTTGGTGACACTGTGGGCCACTCCTAATAACCTTGCTCTTGGTCAAACTACCATTTGTATTGATAGTAACATCATACAGTAAGATTGGACACCCTTTGTTAAGGGCCTTAAAGTAGCTGATAAGGGGTTATGGTGGCAGTGATAACTACATTATAGTCTGGGCAGGAGGGACATAGCTGGTAAACCTGTGCCAGCCTTTCCCAGATGTGCATGTGTGTGTGTAAAACAAATCTTCAAGAGTGCGTGTGTCAGCTTCTTAGGCAGAGACATGAAGCACTGGTTGGACAGAGAGGGTGCTGGAGGTCTTGGCTTGGCCACTCAGCTGAGATCTCAACTTTATAGCTATGCCAGTGGAGAGTCTTATTGGGTATCTGGGGAAAGAGAGAGAAATCATCCTCAGACTGACTGTGGTCTGTGTGTGCTGTTAAGGAAAGTTGTACTTGATGCAAAGAGCTGCATCTAGAAATAATGTTTGTGTACCTGCCATCCTCCCAATATATAGCCCCCACTTGTGCCAGTGGTGAGGATTGAGGCTCCTTGATTTCTGGACCAGTGGTGGGGTGTCACATAAGCATTTATAAAGGATGCTTTATATGTAATATTGCAAATAAATGCATATCAGACACACATATGATCATTGTGTCTGAAGCAGATTGCAACATGTAAATCCCAAAAGAACTTAATAGCAATACATTCTCCTGCCAAGTCTGAGTAAGCATTTCTCATAACATTCTCACCTTGTACACATATGCACTTCAGAAATTAGTAATCTCCTTTCTGCATAAGCAATTTCTGTACATTTGGCTTTACTTTACCAAACGTTTATAAAAATAAAAATGCTTTAAAGTACGAAACTAAATGTTGTGTGGTATGCTTTGTGAATTTATTGTGTGCATTTTCTCATTTGCCTTCAACCCAACTTTTTTCAGCATTTTTTATATTTTAACTATGCATTATTTTGTTGTTTATTATTTTCTTTCTGTTTCTCATCTATATTCATTTTTTACAGATCCATGATCATCTGGGGCTGCTCCACCAAGTACATCCCAGGTTAGGAAGTGCCTACCCTCTGCTCATCCAGTGATATACTGACAGGGGCTAGGAGATGGGACTGGTCCTGCAGACACCCTGGCCAACCTCATTGAGCCAATCCTTCATGACCTAGTTGAAGATGTGTTGCAGCAGGTCATGGAGAGATGGATTTAGACAGTTGAAGCCTCTCTTCAGGGTGTTCAAGACTAACTGTCCATGTTGGTCCTGACCATTGTACCACCACATGCCTTACCTCCTCAATATTGGGTCCCTCTTCTGCACCACTATCTGGTAGTGGACACATTTGAGGTTCTGTGGACTGGGACTCCTGCTGGCTCCTCCTCAGCCATCCTTCCCTTATCATTTCACCTACACCTAGTTACCTGTTTCCCACCCACATTACCCTCTTTTATAAAAAAAAATATATATATATTTAAAAATAGGAGAGTCTAGCCCTGAACAAAAACATAGTATCCTCTTCTTCCACGTCTTCCTGCAGAACCCTCTTAATGTGTTCTTTCTGTGTCTCCTGTTTTTCAATCTTTCCATTCTTCTCCTTCCACTCTTTAATGAAAACATCAGGGAGTCTAAATAAGGATACTCCGATATAAAACATATAAATTCCTTAATTATTTTAAAATAATTATAATAAAAGCTGCACAGTGCACCGCTTCCCATTCCATCTTTCAAGCACGACTGCATATAGTCATGTCCAAACACAATATCAGAGTACACCTGGAGTAATACAAAGCATACAATTTTCAAATAGTACTTCATATGTACATAACACATATCTTTATGTACCTTACACTTATGCTGTGAGTAGGATTATTTTTCAAAATGCCTTCACATCTAGGAATAACTTGCACTTAACTTATTTACATATACTTGTAGTGGTGCTCCTTGTGGGTAACAGTTACATAACTGCAAATTTCCAGAATATGAACACCATATGTGGTTTATTAAACAAATAAAAAGAGTCCTAAAAAGTTATCTGTGTTTCTCTACAGAATGTCTGTGCTGGGGCAATGGAAATCCACTTGTACTTAATATCCAGCAGACCCTGCAGCTGATCTAATGTTCCAACAACAAAATGAGTGAAATGTTTTTATTTAAAATTGAAAAGAAAACAAAAAATATACAATTCTTCAGCTTTATAATAGAAATGTTTTACTCATTCCAGTCAAGATGATTGTTTCACATATCCAGCAACACACTCCAGGTTGAAGGATTTTGAATGAGAAATAAACCTTTTGTACTTGGATAGGGCTTATAAGTTAATATGTTCAATAAACATTAAACTTTACATTGTTGCGTCTTTCGGCTTTTCCCGGTAAGGGGTCACAACAGCGGAACTCCGGTCTGCTAATGATTGGAAGTGGATTTTTACATGCAGAGTTGCCAGCCCTGATGCACAACCTTCAACGAAGGTACGCCCATTCACACATGTCTCCACACAGAAGATGCTCTAGCTGAGAATCGAACAGGACAACGTCTTACTGTGAGGTGACAATGCTACCGCAGCACCACCACCACAAATTTGTGTTGAATGATTTGCCTAAGTTTATTCTTACAGGAAATTGGCTTTGCACAGAGTTTTGACTTTTTAGAGACTGAAACACAACTCTAGGTTATTACTCAATGAAGACATTAGTTTGTAGAGCAATGCTAGCAATATATCTATAAAGGAGACATACCCTGGAATTCATGAAGCTTGCGCCAGGCGCAGGCATAGCATAGGCGGTATAATGCCAAATATGGCCGCCGAGCGATTCAGGTACGATCCAATTCCATATGCACTACAAGCGTACGCCAGATCTACGCAGTTCTCGGCTCATGTATGCTAATCACCCCATGTGCAGTACTGCAGCATGCAAATGAAGGTACATAGCAATTCATGAAGTGGTGCAGGCGTAGCATAAGCTATAATATAATATAGAGATGGAAAGGGTGATAGAGAGATATATGTCGATATATATGGATATACATATATCTGCAAATATACAGACAGGTTAACAACATGTACACAACCATGGAGGTACAAATAAATAGGATATTGCCAACTACCGAATGCTTTACATACCAACACGTGTAATCACGAGGCTTAAAGACCGAAAGACCACAGTACCGGAACACTAGAACCACGAGTACTATTATCACAAAGTTAAGGGACATTTAGTTATTGCTTCTGGTACTGCGGTCCAGGTAGGTACTGTGTTTAAGTGTGTTTCTGATTGCTGTAGTGTGTGTAAGTGTGTGTTCTGATTGTTGTGTGTTTCCGTGGGACTGTAATATGTGTGTGTGTGTGTGTGTGTGTGTGTGTGTGTGTGTGTGTGTGTGTGTGTGTGTGTGTGTGTGTGTGTTTGCTTCGTGTGTCTGTTCGTGATAACTCGGAGGTAGATTATTACAGTAGGTGTGGTCATAGCCGGCCTTAGGCATAGGGTTACCACATGTCCCACTTTGAGAGGGGCAGTCCCTCTTTGAGCAGTTGTGTCCTGACAAAAATATTAAAAAGGGCAAATGTCCTGAGATTGTAAGACATAATTATGTCCCATATTTTATGTAATAGTTGCATAAAATTGTTATTTCTGTATCTAAAAATTCTTAAATGTTACAAAAAACATAATAAGCAACTAAACTGCTACAAGAATAAGGTTTTATTTAGGAAAAAAAAGTTAAGTTCTATCTTTTGTACGGACTGTGGGTATGTGTCGGCCTCTAAAATCTGATGTGTGTCCTGCAAATGTCCCACTATGGCCATTTGAAAAGGTGGCAACCCAAGCCAAAGAGGTTCAGTCAACAACACAACTCCAATGAGTGCAAATATCTATGATAGAAATGCACGAGACAGCTTTCATGTAGCAGCATTTCATTACATATCGTTGTATTTCCAGAGGGATTGAAGAATCAACATCACCTGCATGCTATATAGGAACCAATTAACAATGGCTTAATGAAAAAGCCTGCAATAACCATAGTATTAGTCTACTAAATGATAGGTCTTCAATTAGGGAAGGAGCCCTCACACACATATGGAATATGTATAAATGCAGTCCCCACAAACCTTTATCTGCTATGTACACCCACCTACATCTCCCCCACACCCGAAACAATTGCAATACAGACTGTAATAACATCACAAACATCCACTCACTCAATGACATCTGTAGAAGCCTTAACATACCTTGTGAGAGACACACTGTAATGGCGCTATGTGAAATCATTGCTGTTGTACAATGGAACAGATGCCAATGTTACAGGTTTTGTTTGCAATAGTCTCATATCAGACGCTTGAGATAACAGCTACACTCACATGTAGAACTACATCCTCTAGCTGTCACACACAATCCATGGGGGACATGAAGTCAAAATATCTGTGCTTCTCCATATAGCAGTTGCAATACATCACAAACAACACATCCAGGCCGTCTTCCTCAAAGGTAGGGCAAAAGGACAATGCCCAAGTGGAGTATTCAGTTATACCCCACTGTTGTCATGTAATTGGCTAATGGAGTAGCTGCACAGCTGATGTGCATGTAATCATCTACTCCGGAACACCAATTGGTGGCAGGATACCACATGTTACTGGTATCTATGTATAAAAGGATGGCTTGCCATACATCCAAACCGTATGCACATACCATAAAACCGTTGAAACAGGAAAGGAGTAAGACAGATATTTTCGTAAACTCGGACCACTAAGAAGGTATGTAGAACACTCAGTATGTTAGTGTATGTAGTGCCTGTTCTGTATTAATGAAAGTGTACGCAATGCATACTGTGGGAAAAGGTATTATGTAGTGAGGTCTTGTTGAGCATAGTAACGCTTGTAGAAATTGTGTGTACTGCTGTGGGCCACAAGGTAAACACCTCATACACCACAAGGGATGCTTCATAAGGGCTTTAAACACAACAATTCCACTCCAGCCGCTGTCAGTGGCAGAGTTTGTCCAACAAGTACGTGCCATAACAGGGATAGTATATGTTGATATACTGTAACAGTAGGCATCTGTATGGGCGTATAATTGAGAATAACATGCCTAAGGTGTTCCTGCTGTGCAATTATGCTTTGCATTATGGGATATTGTTGCAAAAATGTGAAATGCACAGTATTGTACGTAGATATGTCAAAAGTTTTACATAGCATTACTGTTATATTATGCAAACATCAGGTATGTCTATTGGCATGTACAATACACAATAACAGGATACATATGGCTTGTAGTCATCAGACAGTGTAACAGCATGATAGCTAATTGAAATGGAAGAGCTACTCAATTATCCATGCACAAAGGACATGTAATAGCTTCATATGTTCATAGTTAGGTACTATGCTTTCAGGCCAAGTCCATTCGTAAGCCCAACTACAGTGTTTTCACTTGCAGCACCTCCCTAGGTTAGTGTCCTGTGCCTGTGAACAGCAGAGCCATTTGTTTCCTGCACCTGTGTACAGTAGAGCCACTGCAGTGATCCTTGGTGTACATGTCTGTCTCCCATCCACTCATCGAGGTATCTCTTGAAGAGTGCTAGTGAGGGTCCCTGCTTGATGTACATAGGAATCATGTTCCAAAGCATGGTGAGTGTCTGGTTCAGGAATGTATCTCTCCAGCACGTCCTAGTCATTGTTGCGTTTGGGTACATATCCTAGAGCATGTTGCTCTCAGTGGCTTTTGCTTATGTTGCTTATGTGGAGCATATCCATCAATATTGTTTTGGACATGGGCCTTGTATGTTCAGCAGAGATCATCTCTGAGTATGCAGTATGCAAATGAGTACAGTTGGGGTTTCTGTAGTTGGGCTGCATACATCATCCTTCGGAGGTCAGTAATCCACTTGGTGTGTTAATGTTGTGGTATTTAAAGCCATTGCTGTTGTCTCATAAGGTACACCCCAAATGGGGTGTTGTACCCTTGAATGTGTTTCATAAGTCAGGAGTAGAGAGGTACAATGGCTGCCTTTGTTCTGGCTACAAACCCATTACAGATTAGGGTGGCCACGTAGAAAGATATCCATGCCACCTTGGCAATATGGTTATCAAAGGAGTGGGTGCTATCCACTTGTGTTCTAAGATCCCTTATAATGTCTTATGTATGTAGGGGACTACCACCTATGTGATAGTCAGTGGGTGATTGGTGTAATCCAAAGGGGATGTCTATGCACCTTGTGGCATGCAGCTTGAGGCCATGTTATCGACACCAGGTATCCGTCACAGTGACACCCTTATGGAGGGTGTCTGTATCAGCTGGTGAATCAATCATGGCCCCTAGTTTGCATTCGTCTGCAAACCTATTCAGGGTAAGTCCATCTGTGCTAGCCTGTACCTCAGAGAAGCATATACCGAACATGAGGGGCCCTATGACCGAGGACTGGGGTATGCCAATTGTAACTGATTTACAGTAGGAACTAGGGTATTCTACCCTCACTGTGTGTGTCCTGTCCGTGAGCCACTTTGCATAACATCTCGTGACGTAGAGGTTGATGTGCAGGTGGATGTGTATGTTGACAATACCAGAATGGGGAACAGTGTTGAAAGCCAATGAGAGGACAAAGTAGGCTGTGTGGACCTCCTTACCCTCATCTACTACTTTGGTAACTGTTTCAAAGGACTCCACCAGGTTTAGGAGTCATGGTCTGGCCCTAACAAATCCAAACTGGGTGGTATCAAAGGTTTGGAGGCCACCAATGTCTCTGTGAATGACTTTGATGATGATGTGCTCCATAGCCTTACAGAACAGTCTAGTCAGGTGTATAGGGCAATAGTTCCTCTGGTCCACTGTGGTGCCACCTTTGTGGAGTGTGATAACTATTGCTGTGTGCCATTCAGGGGCCACAATGCCTGATACAAGGCTATTAGTGAATTTGGTGCCCAAGTGGGGAGCCATTTCATTCTGAGGTTTGTGTAAATCACAGCCTGGGATGTTGGACAGTCACATGGAGTCTGTGTTCCAGGCTTTAGAGAGTGCAGCTTGGAACTGCGTAGTTGTGATGGCAGGGACTCTGCATTGTTCCTTTATAGATTTGGGCCCTTTAGGGTGTGAGAGGGGTGTAAAGTTAGCACTGAACCTATCTGCCAGGATGTTTCCAATATCAGTCGGTTCTGTAATGTTCGTGCCTAACCGCTGTATGTCAGAGCAGACGTGGGTATCGCCATAGAGAGTAGTGACATACCTCCATAATGTTTTGTGGTAGTCCTTGGAATGAGTCGCAGTAATGTTTACATAGCCAGCTTTGGAGGATGTGATAAGGGATCTCAGATTTCTACTGAGGCTGACCAGGGAGCTACCCCACCCATGGGATTGTACTCTACTTTGCAGCAGTCTCCTCCTTCTGTTGTACATTATGTCCATGGCAGTGGACCCCCAGATTAGCGTCCGTTATCCAGTGGGTACCATCATGGCTCTGTTTGGGATAGCATGATCCATGCAGTCGTGTAAGTGCCAATGAAGTGCAGTTGTGTATGATTCAGCATTTGTAGCTATATTGTCCATCTGCACGGGTGTCATGACGTTTACTACTGCTGTCATAAGAAGCCTGAAGTTGGCTTTGTAGAAATATTGTACTGTGTTTTCCGTGAAGGGTGTGGTGCCAGGATGTGGATAACAAGGGTGATTAACATACGTTCAGATCTGACCAACGAGGGGATAACCCCAAGTGTGGAACACCAGTCACACATGTTGGTAATGTCCAGGTCTAGGATATTGTTGGCCCTGGTGGTGGTGTGGATAGGTTGATCCAGCCAATTGGAGGTTATGAATCCCAGAAAGCATTGGCCTAATGTGTCGGTACATGAGTAGGTATCCCAGTTAAGTGTGGGGTAGTGTCAGTCTCACATCAGTAGTTCCTGTTTGAACTCTACTTTCCAGTACACCAAGAAGTGAGGGCAGTTAACCGTGGGGTATGGTGTGGAATCTGTAGCAAGCTACAATTTGTATAGCAGTTATGGCCACAGTTAGTTGCACTTGGATTACCTCTGATGCATTGTGCTAAGCAACCAGTCCGGAGGTGTGTACATCCTTGTGAAATATGGACATACCTCTGCCGTGGGTGTTCCGGTCCTGGTTACATGACTGAAAGGTGTGGTCTGCATAATAGCCTGTTAGTGCAGGGGTGCTCTCAGGAGCCTAGAAGCAGGTCCCAGTCACTGCAGAGATATCAAAGTGGTCCATTACAAGGAGTGCCTCGGGTGAGTGCATTTGAGATGAAGATGTCAAACATTGAGTAACATTACCCTCAGGTTTTGCTTGCCTGTTCCTGTTATTGTGGTGAATATGTTATTTGAACTGTGTCTAAAACAGGCACTATAGGAGCAGCAAGAGCCTTAGACGTTATCCGTAATCCCAGGGCTGACAGGTGCAGGTCATCTGTGCCAAAGCATCATGTTCTGTCGACCATGTCATTCAAAGCAGATAGATACTGGATACCCTTGGAATGACACCAGAAGCATAGCCAACTGTTGAAGTGAATAATTCAGTCGTTGTACTGTGTTATCAGTCTGGATGAATGCAGAATGCTCCTCAGGGCTAGGGCGATACCTGCCTGGGCTACAAGACTGGAGAGCTATTGCATGTCTCTGTACATGTAGTCCAAGAAGTTACATCTCAGGGCATTCACACTAACATGGAGAATGACAGTCATATTGTACCTGTTGAGGAGTGACCTGAGTGCATAGGTTATGTTGCTGATCCTGTTACCCAACAGCCAGATGAAAGTGACTTATCACCTTGTGTAGCCTGCAGAGTGGGGCATCAGTGTGACTGCCTACAGAGTCACCTATGACTAGCGTGTTGGGTATGTTATATCACCTTATTGGCTGTAGTTGATGGGCACACATGAGTCTGTGGGCTATAAGTAATTGGTGTTGTGTTTGTTGATGGGGGATGCCTGTGTTTCTGCTTCAGAATCCTCTGTTGCCTACACAGATTAGTATTGAGAGGCTCCACAAATGTTGTAGTCTTACTATGTGTGGTTTGTGGTGGTGGAGATCTAGTGAGACTATGTGATGAGTGTGGTGTGGTGCAAACATTTAACATCCCCACATGATTTTCAGGTTCATTCTGGGTTAGAGAGAGCATTACCTCCAGCATGGCTACATATGTGCATCTCCCACAGGTTGTAGTGTTGTATGTTAGGAGGTGAGCATTGACTGTGTACATGAGACAATTGCTATATTGCCTCATGATGCCCATATTCATCATATAGACAGGCAATAACACTGGGAATTGACACTTGGACATGCCTGAATATTCAACTATTTCTCACTAGAAATGTGAGGTAAGTGTGTACAACAGCTGTTTTACTCTAAGCAAGCTGGAAATGTAAGTACAAACAGTGTTTACCTGTAGGAAATTAGTAGGATTGAGTGCTATAGTAATTAGTAGCTCATGAAGTGCTTACATGTTCTGAACAAGTGCTGAGCATGAATAAGCAATACAGATAGGGTGTCGGATAACACAAACTCACAGCCACCACAACAGGTACACAATCACATGTCCATGAACACTACAGAGCCCCTGTAACCATAACTATGATGGTACAAGGTGCACTCAGGCTGCATGTGACCTGTCCACATCCCTGGTTGTATCATACACATATGGCAAAACAGTTTGCTCTACACATACACATCATGTAAAACATAGATTTATCTCAGTCTGTAAAAACACTGAATGGTGCACACCAACAGTTATCACAACCCACAAAGTGGAGACACCACTCATAATGGGAGGCACTGCACTATTACCCTGCTGAGTATGGTCTGAAAGTCCATGAACCTTAATCAATGTATATGTTGTTAGCAGTACAGATGTAGATGACAGTACGGATGATTTCACACTGCATATCATACCTGTGACAGGTCATAGGACATCATCACCCAAACTGTGTTCCACCTACACTCAGTATACTAGATGTACCTTTGTATGTCACAGGAGTGTTCTGCCAGTGGCCTGTTGACAGAACCAACACTACAAAAGGTGTCTGAGTGACATGTGCATATCACACCAGTGGCAGCTACAGTAAAACAGGGTTAATGTTTTGTATTCCCCGCTCATTGTAGCCCATACCACACAGACAAATGGGAGGCATCTGCGTATGTATGTATGTGAATGGCCATGACCTAGGAGCAATAGCTGACTCAGTGTTCTGGACAACATACAGAATGGGCTTTTTGGGTGAGGTGCGTGACATATGTGCACAATCTGATAGCTGCATATTGCATTGTCACCGATAGGTTAATAACCCTGTGCCCATGAACTACCACCTAGGCAGCGGTCAACATAATGGACACTGTGTGTAAGGGATGGTGCTGTGCAGTTTACCTCCCTAAGCTAGTCATGTCACCAGACCTATTAGGTAGTCATAAGAGGCAACCCTAGTCATGACAGGGTGCCATCCATGAGCATGGAGATCATTGTACAGCCATACTCATCACTCAAGTGACCAATATCGGATCACATATCACCTTTGGCCATGCTTGGATGGGCAACACCAGCCTTCACAATCCTCATCTCCACTATGCAGCATGCTGCCTACCCTACATAAAGACATGTCCAACACTGTGACGTTGGACATGCTACACGTACATATCCTGATCTGAATTACATACGTAATGGACAGCCACCTTCCTAGTACAAGGATCACCACATGCTGGACAGATCCCTGTGCCATACACGTTGCATACTCCTGCCATACTATGCAACCCTGTCCAGCAAAGCTGCACATTTCATCTCTGTCAGACATGGTGTGATGACCGGATGGTAGATGTATCATTAACTGTCTGGATCAGTTATATGGCACTGATTCACCTGGCGGTGGGAACATGGCTTTTGGATACAGCTAGAAAACCTTACATCCTATGCTCATACATGGCCCAGGGCATACACACTACTACATGACCTTGGCCGTACATGCTATAGTTGATAACCATCCCTGCAAATACCAACCAGCTAGCCATTGTCCCATGTGTATCACATGTGCAAGACAGGCGATACGTGGCAGGATGTTGAACTGCTGTACAGTGCCATGTAGATGTATATGGCAAAACACATGCATGTAAAGGTTTCTGTGCGCATGTCTGCATTGTCACAGAACATGTCTGTTAAGGCAGTGTATGTGTTGATATGTGACATATACACAGCATCAAGGTCAACAGCATTAATGTGGACACATCCAGGCATGTGCTGATAAGTAAGAACACCAGTACAGGCAGACAGACATGCCCACATCAAGACAGCATTCACATGGAGTATGAGCAATGTAATGAGGTGACACACATATATGGTGATAATATCCATTCCCCATTGAGTGTTACATGTGTGTGACACAAACATGTCAGTGGTGTCAGTGTCATGAAGATTTGCAAAGACAACTGTTCATATGTACTAAATGTAATACACATGTATGTGCAGCTGTTTCTCTGTGTATCTCTGAGATACTGTGACCTGTCTCCATCATTATGTCTTCCAGATATGTCTCAATCAAGACTGCCAGCATATAGCCGCTTGGAGGATGAGGCCCTCATATCTTACCTCCAGGATAACTATGAGGTATTGTTCAGCCATGTGCCACAGCATGCCCAGCAGCGTGATGACCTGGGCCAGGAACTTTGCCGGAGGGTTAATTATGTGGGTGACCATAACCGCACCTACCAGCAGGTGCGCAGACACTGTACGGACCTGATCAGACATGAGAAACAGCGTGCAAATGCAATCGCCACGGAACAAGGTACAACAGGTGGTGGGCCACCAACCCAGCCCCACTCACACTTACCGAGGAGCTGCTGGCCAGCCTGGGGATGCCATCAGAACAGCATCCACAAACTCTAGCTGCCATCGTGAAGGTGGGTGTCTCCCAACCACCGAGCCTGGAGTTGCCTAGTAAGTCACTACTGCACAGATAACTATTATATCCCATTTAGTTGCATGTGTTACTGTACGATATGTAATGTAACATCATATGCAAGGTATGTTTACACACATGCCGCATACTATAGTATGTTACCCTGTGTATGCACACATGTGCATACTCCATAGTATATCCTATTGTACTGGCGAATGTGTTAACATGCACATTGCACCCTGTAGCTGTCATACAGTCATGAATAATGATCACACTGCTGTGTCACCCCTATATAGGTACCTGTGGCATGCCACAGAGACAGCAGGCCATTGCAGGTGAGACAGTTATCAGTATCAGGCATGTTAAAGCACAGATCTATTTGCCATGTGGCCAGTCACGATATATAGGTCGCATATTTAATCAATCGCACTGGCTACCCATGTGCAATACATACAAACTAAATGAAACACCAACATGAAACCACAAAAACTGTCATTGCTAGATGTGTGGGCAGCTGTGCATACAATGGTGGAGGTGTTGTTCAATGTAGGAATATGTACTATACATCAGACCAACACATGTGGGGTACACAAACAGTACTACACTGTGAGCTGGAGTATGGGCAGCCCACAGGATCCACCATTGTGGAATATGCCCCTGCAATGAGTTCATACATTGTGATGTGCCATCTGACATGTCCATGACATGTAGTGGTCCAGATGCAACATTGTCTCACTATCCCATAAAATATACCACATACCAAACATACAACCCTTTGTCTGCATAACCCTGTGGACAGTGGAGTATATGACATCTATGGGTGTATGTCATATGGGACAACACAGACATGTGAGATAGATGGCCATCACAAACATTTGGCCAACACATGTTCACACATGGCCATGGAGGATGGTCAGAGACATGTAGCAACACACAGTAGATGTGATGTGTATGTGTGTACACCCTGTTGTACATTGTCTACACATGGTCCAACTATAGCCTTTGTTGAATGGTTATATAGTAGATGTGGAACACTGGACATCCTAAAAGCCTGTGCACAGCTTGTGGAAATGTCACTTAATTTGACAGCATAAGATGTGTTGAACATCATGACTGTGTCACAGCATGACAGTAGTCACCTGTACAGCATCCACATACATACACAGACACCACATCAGGCCACAGATACCGTACATTTCCCTTGCTGCTGTTGGACATCACTGTCAGCCATACACCTCGTGTGTGTGGTACATAAATGTCATGTAGGACATGGTGTATTGAGAAGTTTGCCATGTGTGGACATGGTTGCCAGGCAGCTAAGAAATGTTAGCAATTGTGCAGGGGTGTCATCCATATGTCTTTCGGTGACCTGTCACACATGACACATCATGGTTTAGTGTGTATACACCTCAGTGACGGGGGTCACAATCCACAGTATTTATGTATTGTGTATGCACACAGTCATGGCTATGCACTGTGTGTGTATTCCACACTGTATAGCAATAGAGATGCCTCATGATTCCATGCAATGTTACTGTGTCTGTACTTCACACTGTATAGCAATATAGATGCCTCATAATATCCTTCAATGGTCATGCACATCTGCTAAAAGTGCATTCTATCTGTAGAGCATACAGACAACACTGTAATGTGACACCATTACACCGCTGTACATGCATCAGGACACCATTGTGTCAAACATGTATGCATGTCAATGCTCATGTCAGCAAATTACATGTCATACTACATGTTAATGTCAAGGTCATATGCCTCACATCAGCCATGTGTACTGTTAACCTGTGCTGGTCCAAATGGTGAATCACAGGGATGCATGCTTACTACCATGGTTGTGTGAAATGCATGGCTTCTGCTATGACACATGCTTGCTGTTGTGTGCAACCCAGGGATATAAGATAACAACCACTATTAATGTCTGAGCTGCATGCCATCTGCTGCATCACATGCATGTTGCATGCCTTCTGTCAAATCACATGCATGGTGTGTGTGTGTCTGTGTGTGTGTGTCTGTATGTGTGTGTGTCTGTGTGTGTGTGTGTGTCTGTGTGTGTGTGTGTGTGTGTCTGTGTCTGTGTGTGTGTCTGTGTGTGTGTGTGTCTGTGTGTCTGTGTGTGTGTGTGTGTGTGTGTGCGTCTGTGTGTGCATCTGTGTGTGTGTCTCTATTGTAATGTAGAGTCTTTGTTTGTCTTCACAGGTGATGTAGGTGCGTTACCCTCCTGCGGTCCATCTGATGTTAGTGTCTCCACAGACTCTAGCAGTGATGATGAACATATGCTTGAGGTACAGGCAGGGTTGTCAGGTGCTGAATCTGTGCCATTGGTTGCCATTCCACCTATATCCCCCTCTTCCCCGCACACAGTTCTCATGCCAACACATACCCCATCACCAGTGGCCATAGAGGAAGGACAGTTAGCATGTGTTAGCTTCGAACAAGAATGTGTGGTGGCTACAGAAGGCGTGTCTTCACACCATGGTATCAGTCAAATGACTGCAGATGTGCCACACAGGCATGTGGCCAGTGCTGCTTTTCGGAGGACCTCTGGCCAACATGCACCTGCAGGACAGAGTGCAGCAGCTGGTGTCACCAGACACATGTTTCAGACTGTAATGGCGGCACAGGCATGTGCTGAATGGCAGAACAGAGAAGGGCAGAGGCTTCAGAGGGCGGCTATCTGTTCTTTAAATGACAACATCCAGGCATTGGCAAATGCTCAACAGCAGATTGCTGAAGTTTTGGACAGATGATTGGGTGACATGGTTGGAATCCTTGACTGTGGCATGACAATCCGCGAGCATGAGCTGTCTGTGCTGGAACATCTGGTAGGAGTGAGGCATAGGGCACGTGGACGTAGGCCAGCTACACCACCTGGTGCAGGTCTACGTGAACAAGCTACCTCACATGTCCGCTCCCATAGTGCCGGTAGCAGCAGCAGTGCAGCTGGTGCTGTGCTGTCCACACCAGGACACAGCAAGCCACGTGGACGTGGCCCTGGACAGTCCCAGCGGGGACACAGTTCCAGTGGACGTGTCATCGGACAGTACCCAATCTGTACCTCTGCCTGGTAGTGCCCGTGCAAACCCTGGCAGGCACAGGTCACGTTGCCAGACACAGTTAGCTGTAAATACTGGTCTGTACAATCTGGAGCTGTCAATAATACCCCTGTGTAGGCCGGACACATGGCAGAACTGTGTGCACACATACACACACACACACACACCAGAAACATCTGTAGGGCACCGCAATACTCACATGCATAACAACCACACATGGCCAATTAGATCACAGGCCCTAACCCACACACATGATGTCATCCACTGGTGCAGTCTAGGCCCCTGGCAAACATTATCACCCTGTGCATATGATGATGCCTGTGCTGCATCCCTGTCATCTACACCATCGGTGCAGGGACATGCTCATATGGTCTGATGCACAGGATGAATAAAATAGGGAGATAACAGTAAAAAAGTTCCAACTTCAACCAGATACCTCAGAAAAGAAATAAAATCCATCAAAACAGCAAAAACACTGAGGTATAAATATAAAAACATAGATGTAAGTAAAATACATGTAAACCTATGATTAAAAACATTTTATCTGCACAGGGGTTTATTTCTTAGAGTCGATTTTAGAGGGATATATTTATATTGTATTTATGTACTTGGACTTTTGTATTTTACTAGTATTGTTTAATACAGAGCTTGTACCTTGAATATACATTTAAGAATGTTCTAAGCTGTATGTGTTAATTAATATATAATAAGTAATAGAGGAGCTAGTACCTTGATTTATTACACCTGAAGAAGCCCACAGGGTGAAAGCGCTTGTGTCTTGTTTTTATGAACAATAAACCTTTGAAGCCTGGAGCCTTACCTCAGTGTTTTTGCTGTTTTGAAGAATAGTGAGATAAGTGCATATTACAATTGTTGTGTACTGTTGACACACAGCAGACATACCATGTAGTACACATTTAGAATGCATTGTTTTATGTTCACAGTATGTGTCTTGGTAACAACAGTAACAGCATGTTAGTAATGATGCCCTGCTTCCGTCCTTAAGGTCTAATTGCATGTGCCATTAAGTACCAGTGTTTGCAGTTTCCCATGTGTAAATGTGGACTACTCACAGGCATGTATGGCAATACCAGCATGCTATACATAGCCTCAACCTCACTGTTAGAAAGGCTGACATTCCAAAGATGTCTACACATCTACTGATTCAGGAGCATGTGAGCTGTGTACTAAGCTACAGTGGCTAGAGAGGTGACATCCATACTGGGTGACATCACAGTTACAGTTACATGGTGCGGGGGGTTTACACAACGGTCCAGCTGATGTCAAGGGTAGAGGCCAGTTGATAGCATAAGGCCTCACTGTGTAGCAGTAATACACATTCACATTACAGGATGAGAACACACAACTACACACACACACACACACACACACACACACACACACACACACACACACACACACACACACACACACACACACATACACACAGGTATTCGTACACATGTATTCAGACACTAACACACCCACACTCACGGGGTCAATGACACTATAACACACACACACACTTGATAGTGTTGAGGTGAGGACTTCTGCCTATGTGGTAATCACCATTACAGTACTGTGCACCCACATGATGCGACACAGAGAATGAACATGTACAGGTAGTCAGTAATGCCTAAGACCGACGGCATCAACAGGGTAGTAGATTGCATCACCTGGAGGGGTTAGGGGGTCCTATCTGTTCACTATGGTAGCATACATCCTCACTCCATGGACCAGACAGCCATACATATACACACACACACACACACACACACACACACACACACACACACACACACACACACACACACACACACAAACTGTGGAGTCTGAATTCACCTATGTCATGCACATACAGATAGCTAACATGTGTGTGATACATACACCACCCCTGCCTATGTCTTGCTTTCTACACTGCAGTATGTACAGATATCTACAACAGTGTACAGAGGTGTGTAACTTGGGATGTATTCCCCACCATATGTGGCATATATGGACACACAAGCAAAAACACATGACAGTACTGTGAATCAAGCACCTGCTATCTTATGACACGTATGACAGACATGCAGCAGTATTGCCCGCATTACAATGTGTACTGATGCTACCTTCGGCAATTGTGCTGCTATATGCACATGAGAGGACTTAAGTGTTACAGGTGTTAAGTGATTTACAGTCAGTGACACACTGACCACTGTGTAGGTTGTATGTCTTCACCTTCAATTAACAGATACATAGCTTAGTGTTTGCACATGTTATGGTAGGATGGCTTGTGACACACCTGTGAGCTGTCTTCAGCAAACATCCATCTGCAAAGTTGGCCCACTACTTTATGTACACACATCCATCCATACCTGATGTACATCTTACCGTACTGTCAGTATTTCACCATATACAGGTGTCAATGATGGGGCTGCATTGCAACTGCATGTTGTAGTAAGATACAGATGAACTGCAAACATCAGCTACTGCACACGCATGGTAGCTGAATGCACACCACTACATGTACATGTGTGTAGTTCCTACATTCCTGTCATTTAGCCATGTTTGTATGCATTGCAATTGGTGGGCATGTGTGATGACATACATGACACATGGACTGTTGTATGATATGATAGTTGTCATGGGTAACCAGTACAGAGGGAATGTTAACTCAGTCAACATTGCTATCGCACCTTATGTACTATTAGCATTCAACAGCCATGGACCTATCTTCCATGTGCATGCGTGTAATTGCTGTAGCCACTTGTCTGCACGATGGACAGCAAAAGCTATGCTATGTACATATGTGTTGTGTGTGTGTGGGGCATGTACATATCCACGGCAGGTACATGTATGACACATCCAAACATGAGTGTGTTTACTGGTGTACAGCAACAGTTATCTGTTACAGCTGTATATGACCCAGGGCCCCTGTTATGTGTACAGCCGACCTGGTTATGAACAGTGGTATCATTGCATTGCATAACACATGATGGAACCCTGTCAGTACATGGGTAGTCTGCACAGTTGCTGTAGAGCTAGGTACAGTCCACTGGTCATGAGTAACATGGTGTTGTAAAAATGTATGGATGTGTGTTGCTGGTCCAAGGACATGGTGATGTCTGAGGGCTACGTCCTAGAATGCGGCTTTTGACACTGTGATCTGCACCTGACACATCTGTGATGGCTTTTGAGAGTGTACTGGTCAGTACATGTGAGTGGCCTTCATGTACGTGGGGACACTACCACCTGGAGCGGTCCATAACGGTGTTATGGCCCACATGTCTGTATCTGAGGTATACGGTGGTAGTGCTATTGTGCACAACTGAGCCTTATGCCAGGTGTTCCTCACTGCACATATGTCAGTATTCCCCATTGTTGGATCTAGATTGGCAGCTGTGATTACGAACGCTACAAATCTAGCACTGTTTAGCATTCACATACAATGCAGTTGTCCTCTAGGTTTCAGAGTGTTTACCTGGTCTCAGGACATTTGTTTATGAATGGTACTATATGGGTGAAGTAGCCACTCATGGCAGGACATCACCTCGGTTGGTATTAGTGTGCCAGGTTTAGATTGATACAGCTAAGATGATGGACAGCAGCAGACGTTGTGTAGAAGACCGGTGTCAGATATATGTAGTGCAGCGTTCATGCTAACAATGACGACTATCGACACACTGTGTCCTTCCGTGTTTAGAATCAGAGTGCATACAAGACAGCCCTTCGCTACTAAGTTTGTGAGCATGCCCAGTACGCCGTTGTGTAGATGGACACATAGTGCATTCCAAACGGACGTGTGCTACTAAGTTTGTGAGCATGCCCAGTGACACCTTGTGTCAGTTATGTGCCTCTATGTGTATGGGCATGACCATTGTAATCCTGTATAGCGATAGTGGTCATCCAGGCAACAGATGGCCATACCCCACTTCAGAATGGATTCCTACATTGAACACACTGGTTCACAGGTATGTACACCATAATTGCCAGCATCCATGTCGATATCCGCATTCCTAGAAGGTCATATTGACTGTCTTGAAAGGTGTAGTGTCTGTGGTGCATCTCGTATCTATGTAGTGTTGTAATAGTGGTCTGTAGATAGGCAGTTGTCCTGCTCACACCACTGGCGTGTGTTTGTCTCCGTCTGCCTTGGGACAGTAATATGCTTTTAGACTGCTCACACTCCATACAATCCCTATCGGTGTCTGTTCCATTGTTGATGATGTCACCCACCTAGAAGTATGCCTCTGGGAGTGCTGTAATCCAATAATCTTGGTTGCGCGTTCTGTAACTGCGTAATGCTGTAGTGTGATGAGGTAGTTAGGTCTATGTTCTAATCCCACCCCTGCCAGGTGTGTGTGTGTGTATTTCCAGCTGCCTGGGGATAGAGTAATGCTTTTAGACTGCTCACTCTCCATACAATCCCTTTCGGCATCTTTTCCATTGCTGATGATGTCACCCACCTAGAAGTATGTCTCTGGGAGTGCAGTGATCTAGTAATCTCGGTAGTGCGTTCTGTAACTGTGTAATGCTGTAGTGTGATAAGAGAGTTAGGTCTATGTTCTAATCCCAGTCCTACCAAGTGTGTGTTTCCAGCTGCTTGGGGACAGAGTAATGCTTTTAGACTGCTCACTCTCCATACAATCCCTATTGGCGTCTTTTCCATTGCTGATGATGTCACCCACCTAGAAGTATGCCTCTTGGAGTGCTATGATCCAGTAATCTGGGTAGCGCATTCTGTAACTGTGAAATACTGTAGTGTGATAAGGTAATTAGTTCTATGTTCTAATCCCAGTCCTGCCACGTGTGTGTGTGTGTGTGTGTTTCCATCTGCCTGGGGACAGAGTAATGCTTTTAGACTGCTCACTCTCCATACAATCCCTATCGGTGTCTTTTCCATTGCTGATGAGGTCACCCACCTAGAAGTATGCCTCTTGGAGTACTGTGATCCAGTAATCTCGGTAGCGCGTTCTGTAACTGTGAAATGCTGTAGTGTGATAAGGTAGTTAGGTCTATGTTCTAATCTCAGCCCTGCCATGTGTGTGTGTTTCTATCTGCCTGGGGACAGACTAATGCTTTTAGACTGCATACAATCCCTATCAGCATCTTTTCCATTGCTGATGATGTCACCCATCTAGAAGTATGCCTCTTGGAGTGCTGTGACCTAGTAATCTCAGTAGCGTGTTCTGTAACTGCTAAATGCTGTAGTGTGATAAGGTTTGCGGCCAGAACAAGGCCTTTGGATACGGAGTGAGTAAGGCACATTGCAGCAGTTGGGAGCAGTTGTGCATGGGTTTGCACTGTGTTAAGCATTGCTGACCTCTGGTTACAGCTCCTTATACTTGTTTAGACTCCACATTTCCTTAACAGTGCAATACTCACATACAGGTAGACAAACACGCTTACACCCACTCGCTCCCTCACTTGCACGTGCACCGACATTGGTGCTTGTATTTGTCACTCACGCTGGGTGGGCGTGATCCCTTGTGATGCCTATTACATCAGACTACATGATTACAGTATCGGATATGGCTGACCATTATGCGACGGCAGGCGTTCGACTGTGTGGAATTGGTGGCCTGTTCAGTGACATAATCATATTATATGCGTGTTCCTCATACAATCTGCTCCCATCTGGCTGATACATGGGAACCGATACTCTGCAATGCAGACATGTAAATGTGTTTTGGGAAACACATGTTTCTGCCGGGTCATGCTACCGCATACCTATTGTAGGTTTTCCACCTTTTAAATTGGCCGAAGTGAGACTTTAGGAGTAACACCTTTCCCACTTTGCATGGGACAGTTCCTCATTAGGCATATGTATCATGCGAGAATAATCTAGCCATAGCAAATGTCCTAATTAGAGGACAATATTATATTCTACGTTTCTTTAATAGTTGCATGTAACGGTTATTGTATAAATGACACTTCGATATGTTATGTGAAGTAGTATAAGCAACTTGACTGCTGCTAGACTAAGCTTTGATTTGTGCTAATATGTATATTTCTATACTATGCATGGCTGTAGGTATGTTCTGACCTGGTACATCTGACATTTCTATGGAGCAGGTCCCACTTTGGCCATTTAGAAAAGTGGCAGCCCTATAGGACCTATATGTAGAAATGTCAGATTTGGCAAGGCAACACATACCCACAGCCAGTAGAAAATTGACCACTTCACTGGTTTACATTATTCTTGTAGCATTATAGATGCTAATACTGTTTCCTATAACATCTAGGTGGTTCAGATACAACAAAATCATTTTATGCAACCACTACAAACAATATATGAACTCTTTTCCAGAAATAACAGGCCATGTGCCGTAATATTCATTTTGCAGGACACAACTGGCCAGAGTGGAGTGTCCCTCACAAAAGCGAACAGGTGGTAACCCCAAACTATTATGCTATCATCTACCTAAGGTAGTCGGCAGAATATGCGCTTTCCGTCACTGGCAGACTTCACATATGAGTGGGGGAGAATGAACACTGAATCAGGGACACTGCATAACACCCTCAGGGACACATTTAGATGATTGGTTTTATTAACCTGACACATTGACAGTCACAGGGCATATGTGTTCATTCACATTTGTTGAGGTACATGCTGTTTATGACTCATACATGTTGTCATTAGTTATTACGTGTATTCCGCCACCTGTCCACCTAATATCAGTAGTTCTGGAAGGGTTTATTTAGGGCTGTGTTAGATTCTGATTCGTAATCACGGACGTCCATGATAATCGGGTACAGGGCACTGATATATCCCCTATGTGTTCCCCCAATGGTTTACAGACTATCCAGTAGATATGCTCTTCAGGTTTGGGAGGTATGAGCATCAGCAGTGCCCACATAGGAATATTAATTACTTCCACTGGGCAGGCCTAATACATCTCTGCCAACCAACACCTGCACACTTAGGCCCATTATTGCATACCCATGATTCACCTACCTGACACCCCTCTACAGCACTCATGACAAATACTTACTGTGAGCTCAGCTGGGGTATGAAGACACCCCTACACACTGCCCACTCTCCCCGTCTCGGGATACATGTCGTACGTTTTGTCAACCCATGTGTTATTATACTTGCACAACCTACTGTTCAGTGTACAGCTACATCCTGCTCACATCGATAATCACAGGTTCGCCTGTATGGCAGATTTTTGGTGTCCCGCAAGGGACCCTGTTATCCATGTTTAAAGTGTAGACCTTGCAGACCTCTCCAACTGGTACTTTCCTGCTGGTGTTTTGGAAAGCAGCAGTGTATTTACCTTTATTGCATGTCTGTATGTCTGACTGGCCTAGCTGGGCAGTGTGGGAGGTAAACATTTGTTTATTGGACCTCGCAGTAACATATGCCTGGTCTGAACATATGTTACCCGTAATTGCTGTAACGTAACCTAGTTATGTACATGTGTATATCTACAATCACACACACACATATATATATATATATATATATATATTATATATATATATATATGTGTGTATATATATATATATATATATATGTATATATATATATATATATATATATATATATATATATATATATATATATATATATATAAATATATATATATATATATATATATATATATATATATATATATATATATATATGGTACTTACGTATTATCACAACCAGAGCGATATGCGCATACATCCACAAATCCAAGTACATGAAACACTTTCAACTGTTATTCTACTTCTTTACAACGACCCAAAAACTTCACATTACTTTTAGGAACAGGGATAATTTGAGAAACCCTTTCCCTGTCTTGCGTGGATTGCAGATGCACGCTTGAGTTATAATGGCTGATATCGTCCTGTTGGTTGGGTTCTTAAGTGTGTCTAATATGAGTTCATATGGGTGTCTAATATCACAGTTTGGATGGTGAATTTAATACATTTTCAGATGCTGTTTCTCTCACCAGTGTATATGCACCCACTGCATGATTTTGATTGTCGGGGGAAGCGGCTGCATGAAAACTCAAACAAAATTGTTTCCCCAAACAGCAAAGTGAAGATGAACAGGCAATTACTGATGTCCTTGTCCAGAAGAAATGCCAACTATGAGTAATGATATGACAGACATGATTACTATTCAAAATGTTATTCTAATTCCTTATAACTGCCCAAAAACTTTACATTACTTTTAGGAACAGGAACAATTTGTAATGTAAAGTCATTGGGCAGTTCTAAGGGATTAGGATAACAGTGTCTATGTTTTTCTTCTCAGCATTCCTTCCTCCCAGTTAAACTACTCTTTTCCTCAGTAAGACAGCAGTCCTGCCAATTGAAGCGTGCATGTGTAATGCAAGCAAAACAGGAAGAAGAATTGCATGATTGTTTCATTTCCTGAATGTAAGCCACACTGATTTTTCATCAGTAAGGACATACAATAGCACCTTACGGTGTTTCCCGCACTGATTTTCATTGCAGCATGTGAATTTTGCAACCACGAAAATCTGGTTGCAATAATACGTAAGTACTATATATATATATATATATATATATATATATATATATATATATATATGTGTGTATATATATATATATACATATATATATATATATATATATATATATATATATATATATATATATATGTGTATATAAGTTACATCTGTACATAACAACATACATTTGCTATGCTGGGAGCTGCTTACACCCGCGCAGGCGCACTTGCATATGCTTATTGTGAGTTACATATGTTTACTGCCACTTCTTTGTGCTTACGTGTGCCTTATTCATTATGACAGTACCACTTTGATTGAAGGAATCCAGTTAATGGCCCCATGTGAAACACACGTTCACCTTTACATGTTTAAATGTTGGCTTTACAGCACAGAGGCATTCATTACACAAGAAAATGATATGTGCTATAGTCGTACTTGAACTGGGAATGCCTTTACATTAGGCGGATGCTCTAACCACTACACTATTGGTGTTCTGCTTCATTTATATGTATACCCATGGTTCATAGCTACCCTAACATACACCTCACCGCTTCACTTACACAGCAGGCATCCATTCTCCTGCTGGGAAAACCGCAGTACTACACATGCAACATTCCCTATTCCCTACTGCTCTGGACCCATGCTGCATGTTTACTCACTTCAAGGATATTCAGAACTCCAAAGCTTATAGTCCTGGCACATACATGTGTTTGATTGTCAGGGTGTTCATGTGGTGATCCGGGTTTAAGCTTGTCCGACTGGTGACCAGAACTGCCCTGTACCTGTTCAAATGTCAGACATAGCACATGGACAGAGTTGGTCCCAATTTTAACATTCTACCTGTGTTTACAGACGCAGGGGTTTGGGCACCTCTGACCAGATTATTATGTTGGCACTACATAATACAGGGTGGTAGATGGTTCCAATACATAATACAGGGTGGGGGGTGTTTCCACTGGTGTTTCCCTTCACATTCATTACGAATGCTTTATTGTGACCATGTTCATTCATTTATATATATATATATATATATATATATATATATATATATATATATATATATAGATATATATCTGTCTGTACATACACCTAGATACCTATTTACATTTCCCATGCGGTTGAATGTACACCACGCATCCCTGCTGCCTTTACCTCCCTATATCCGAAGGATATTATTCTGGCCATCACTTATGACTTCACTACAGGTATTCAATAGTACTGTCAACAAATATGACAGTTGGTTGGTGTACATATGTGTACAGACCTCTCAAATACTCAGGGACTAATTTCAACAGTGACAGGGACAAGGCAATGACAAACCAGGGACAATCACAGACACTTCTACAATATTAGTACTATTAACTTGAAACGTGTTGACAGTTTCAGAGCATATGTATTAATACATTTTTTCTGAAGTTAAAAGCGTTTATTACTCTTAATTATTGTCATTATTCATTCAAGTGTCATTCAACACCTTTCCTCCAAAGGTCCCTGGTTTTATGAGTGATTAAGAGGCTGGCCAGTTATTGTGCGAATACTCTTACAATTGGTAGGGTTGCCACATTTTCATATGTCCAGGATGGGATATATCCTGGACACACCAGATTGTTTAGGCCGACACATACCCACGGTCAATACAGGGTTTAGAACATTAATTATTTTCCTAGATGAGAGCCTATTCCTGTAGCACTTTAGTTGCTTATTCTGTTTCTTGTACAATTTACATATTTTACATCCAGAAATAACTGTTTTAGGCAACTGTTACATGAAATATGGTACATAGTTATTTCCTACAATCACAGGACATTTGCCATTGTATCATTCTTGGTCAGGACACACCTACCCAAACAGGGACTGTCCCTCACAAAGTGGGACTGGAGGTACCCTGCTTACGTCAGCGCCTTAATCACCCTATTTCCAAGTGCCACTATGCGACTGTGTTCAGTATATTTTCTCGATAATTCATGTGGGGAGACGTGCATCATGGGCAGGTGTATGATCCCGGGTAGTAGGTTCTGCATGACTTGCAGGAGGCTGAGCAGTCTCGTGAACCACTACTGCACATACAACTTGTGTTCAGATGTCTACAGGACTGGACATCGTGTCGTGATACCAAGTCTGATGTTTACACAGGATACTTATCCCATGAGGGATATCCAAAAATTGAACAAGAAAACGACCTTCGATTTTTTT
This sequence comes from Protopterus annectens, assembly GCF_019279795.1. NCBI lineage: Eukaryota > Metazoa > Chordata > Ceratodontiformes > Protopteridae > Protopterus > Protopterus annectens. Next base: position 1,822,754,604 of record NC_056739.1, read on the forward strand.
GGACTTACGAAAATGTGATAGGGTTTTACATGCAAGGGATACATAGTTTGTAATTCTGACACTGCCTAGGGTGACACTGCCTACTACATATGAGTAGTGGTCAATATGTGTAGATATGGCTGCGCCAAGCTAGTAGCCCGAGTACGACTGGATTTGGTGGACGTTCAGGAATGGGGGCGGGTTGTGTGCTGTAGAAGGGATGATGGGTATTCAATTATGCATCCAGGTGTGTTGCAGTTGGATGGTTCAGTTCTGTCCAGACCATTCTGTGGGTATGTGCCGGTGACGTTTCTGTACATGTGTATCGCACATTTTAATATTCATATGCTTGTGTGATTGTGTTCTACAGTATGGCCTGTCAGGTTGTATTGCGGATGTGTATGTTTGTTCTTTGTGTTTCTTTCTGATTCACCCACTTCTCCCTCATACACCTCCAGTTCACCTATTGTGCATCCAGCACAGTATCACCTTTGTGGATTATAACATTACCCACCCCCCCACACACATATTCCACACACTCCATCCATCCCTTCTTTGGTTGATGGCCCATGGCATGGTCAAGGGAACACATTGCATACACTACATATCTCAGGTACCTGTATGGTTGTGAGGACAACCCTAGCATTTTTCACCTTCCACATGCTGTACATCACGCACATAGGTGCACGCAAATACTTATCTTTCATGACATGGTAGGTACACCCGGGTAATACCCGTTCAACTTTGACACATCCTGACAAGAACAGCTTGGACCGCAGATGGGCAGATTTTGGCTGAATGCTCTGACCATTGGTAGGGTTGCCACCTTTTCATATGGCCAGGATGGGATATATTCCAGACACAGATCAGATTATACAGGACAGCACATACCCACGGTCAGTACAATGGATAATACTTTTGTTTTATGCCTACATGTTAGCTTATTGTTGTAGCAGTTTATATGCTCCTTCTGTTTTGTTTACTTGCTTATTCTATTTCTTGTAACATGTGGTATGTTACATATGGAAATAACTATTGTATGTGACTATTACATGCGATGTGGGACATAATTATGTCATACGGTCGCAGGATATTTTACATTTATAATGGTTTTGGTATGGACACAACTGCCCAGCTCTGTACTGTCCCTCACAATGTGGGACAGGTGGTAACCCTGACCATTGGGCTAGACTTAGCTATTGGCGGCGCGCTAACATGATGCGTTTCACTTCCACTTGGTATAACTATCAACACTGCATTAGAATACAGGCACACAGTTTTAAATGTCATTTGTTCGAGGGTTGGAGACTCGATATTCGCTAACATGCATTTGTGTTTGCTTCTTAATTTTGTGTTCGCAAGAACTGTCTTGCATGCTTTGCATATGTTTCAGTATCTACAGACACTGACAGGTGTGATTATTATTGCAGGCAGACTGTAATATTCAGCATTTTAGGTTGCACGTCAACAGTTGACATTTTCATGCCTCCGTGCGGCACTTCGACATGCCCTATGCACTCGCGCTCGTTTCCTATGCACGTGGATGTGGTGGCAGCATGCCTTCATTAATATTCATATGGCGCTACTGCGCCATCTGCACGCTGCACGGTTGGCGCACGCCTAACGCCGGCCTTGCGCAGGGCTTCCTGAATCCCGAGGATAGATTATATTCTACACAAAGATTGTTCCTAGAAGTTAACATATTGCCAGAACAAAGGAGAATTAAAATTCCTGTTGATGTCTTACATTTCTCAAAAAATAGCATGGGCTTCAGTAAGTCCATGTGCTCATTTTATTTTCTGTGATCAGGTTATTACTTTGCAAAATGGGAATTTATTGACAGTTCTGTAACACATTATATAAGCTGCAACTTTGCAAAGAAAAATCACTTTGATCTAAATTATTCTGCACTTAATAAAATGACAGATGAGTTTATTCCTGCATAAATTAAGGGAATGTAATTATTTACTGCATAGAGTATCATTCCAGAAACTTAAAGCAACACAAAATACATTAATTATAGGCTATTGACTTGGGTTTGTTTTCAACAACTTCCATCTGCATTCTATGCGAGCCTGAAAAAAATATATATCAAACTACACAATGACCATGAAAACCAGAATGTGCACTCAGTAAGTCAGACTGTCACCACAGCTGCAGATGTGCATGTAGGGTGTTGAGATATGTGTAAGTTATTTGTATGGGTAGGTGAATTTGTTAGGAGACTGTACTGTCTGAAACATACCTTAGTCATGCTTATAATATTCTATCATTTATGAAGGCTATGTTGACTTTTATAAAGATTGCCTTTCAATAATGGCAGCATGTGTGTACACAGAATTTGTTATATATGGTTTATGTTCAGTGATGACATTTATGATTTTTTATCTTTGTACTCTTTTACATTTATCTGAGCCAACTCACAACATGATCTGTACTGCAGAAGTGATAACTATATTTTAAATGAGTCTATATTTTTTCCAGTAGTGTGCCATAATTCATCAGCCCTTGAAAGATTACTAAGGAAGTTAGATTTTATTCTACAATGCACACTGAGACCTAAGTCTCCCAGTGGTTATCGGTACAATCACTTCAAGTGTTTCTGTAGTGCAATGAGGTTGGCACTCAGAAGTTAACAAATTTGCTATGTCACTATTGATAATCAGCTCTAGTAAAAGAATGCCCAAATCAATTGAGCCTTCGCTAGCCCAAAGAGGCATAATGCAGCCAGGCTCCCTGTAAAACTAGGCCAAGCTTGATAAATAAGCCCTCACTATACCTATTGATGTTTAAATTTCTTCAGGGTTGTTGCTACAGTGATGCCTAGCAGTGACAGAGGTGCAGTGACCTCCTTCGATCCTTAATCTACACCTGTTAACGGGTTCCCTGGTTGCTTGTGAGTATACTCAAGCTTAAAGGTTAACAAAAGAAAAACAGGCCAAGCTTACGTTCATGCAGCAACAGATCAATGCTGAGTAAATAACCTTCTCTGTCTTATTTCCCCAAGCACTATTGATCCACTGTCTTTGTTCTTTGTCATGTTTCTGTCTCCTAATCTCAGGAGGTACACAATGATCAGCTCATATTGGACAAGCTAACTGGCACATTATGACAGCTATTGTTTTGCCACTGAGGATGCTGCTATAAAAAGAGCTTTCTTTGGGTTTTTCTTAGTGTGGTACATTTCTTAAGGGAGCTGATGAAAAAAATATATTGCAAGTTAGATGCTTTACCCTACCTTCACAAAACATATTCCGTTACTTTGCTTTCTTTTGAGAAATATCTTCTAAAGGCTCAATCGTCTGATGCACTTTGTTGCCTTCTAGAAGGGATTCTATAACTTGTACAGAGAAAAGTACCAGTTTGAATGCTATGAAAAATACAGGTATCATAAATGTCATGATTTTCTACTCTACAGCATATCCTAAAAATTTAGTACTTTCATCTTCAACAATCTCTTGGAACCTTAATGACGTATTCATTTATTTACTTGGCAGGCAGAATTCAAGGGCTTTATTTGCATATATGTCAAATGAAAGAAGGTAAGTGTTAAGTCTATTTAGTGTCATTTTTTGGTAGAAATGATCATTAATAAACATGTTACACAATTTATGCAAAATTCCATAATAAGAAGAAAATTGCAAAGCGGATGTAAATTGACAAATTCCATCTCTCATTAAGTTAAGATTCTTCACATATTCTAGTCTGATTTCACTGTGTGTGTGTGTGTGTGTGTGCGTGCGTGCATGCGTGCGTGTGTGTGTGTGTGTGTGTGTGTGTGTGTGTGTGTGTGTGTGTGTGTGTGTGCACGTCTTTTTGTGTGTGGGTGGGTGGGTGGGAGGGGTATTTTGGTAAAAGTACTTTTATCAGCTGTGCAAGTAATAATTTCAAGAGGTTAATGTAAGTGTTAATGCCTTGATCAAAGAGAAAACAATGTATAATTATCAAGAAGAGTTAGTTGCTGCATTTATTAGCAATAATGTTCAAGTTACAGGTATCGGTTCAGTTCAACAAGTGTTATATAGAAAACTAAGACTATAGAATATAACAGAGAAGTCTATAGAAAAGTTAGTTTTATCTTTAGACTTTTAAATAATATAAATATATTGCTATAGTTTCCATCTGTTTCGTATGATACTGGTGTTATTGAGTTCTGACTGCATAAGCAGTTGCTTGTTACATTAAGTTAATAATGCTACAGCAGACCTACTGTGGATCTACTACACCATAATTCCTGATGAATTCACCTGGTCATGGTGGTAGGAGCAGGGAGTTAGCATATATAAGTTATGGGAAGTGAGGTTGGGGCTCTGGAGTGTTTGGAGTTTGCAGATGTAGTTTTCTGATCACAAATATGAACTGTTACTTACATTTGATATCAGTAGAATTTGTTGTGTGTTTTTTTAATTAAAGTGGTATTAGATAAATAGATTATTATAACCAATGTTTTCCTTAAATAATTAATAGTAGTATGCTTATACATCTGTTCATATCACTTATACAGCAGAGTTTTGATATGTTTTCAATCTTATTAGCATATACATTATTTACCTAGAAATGATTTGCTATGCAGAATTATTAAGGATTCAATTAAAGCATTAGAACAGCCTGACAATTACTTCAAATAACTATATTCACTCTCAATAGTATTCTTTGAATATATATTTTCATTGCCCTTTTGAATTACTTTGTTTCTACTATGTACCTGCTTCTGGTATCTCAATCTGTTTTATAGATTTTCAAGTATTTAACTGGAAGAAAATATTGGTGTACCCTGAATAAACTGAAATATTTATCATTAGTTCAGACATGTATTAGCAATCTGCTTTGCAAAATACGATGTGCAAAAAAGTGAGGAAAAATATACCTGAAGAAAAAAACAAGAAATCTGAACTTGGTTATACATATTTCATACTTGTACGTATAAATGCACTGCACATCTTTTTCATATAACAGTCACTTCTGACCCTGACAATGAATCCTAAAATGCAAATTAACAGCAGAATATTAGCTAATATTTATTGTTAAGACTGATTAATAATGCCTTTATTAATGCATGTTTAACTGTCTGAACCCTGTCTTTAGTTAAATGGAACCAATCATGTCAAACTAGTAAGATTATTTTATATCTGAGTACCAAAGCAGCCAATAAAACTATGCATTTATTCTTTTAATATCTTCCAGTACCATCTCTCAAATGCACTACCAGTCAAAATATTTGAAGGATTTATTTGTACCCATCAGCTGTGTTGGAGCACTAATCCACACAGACATTCTTCACACTCAACCAGGGAACATTGTCTAGTTAAATGGCTTGCTCAGTCACACAGTAGGCAAATTCATCCTGGAGTACAGAATGAAGTGCTTTAAAAGTTCAAAACTCATTTGCACTAACTACTAGTCTTCAGAAGAAAAAAAAAAACAGACTTTGTAAATGCCAGTGAATTTGTCAGTATTACTTTTAAATGATCGCGACACAATGATAGCATATGGCAATAGTAAAATGCAGCCGGAATATCAGAATCATGGTAGTTGGGTTTTAGAGAAATGTCTCTGCGGAGAGGAGTTTATGTCAATGCTCATTGTTAGGAAGAATGCCGTTTTAGAGGAATGTTAACAAACTGCAATTTCTATTAATTAATTATTTCATCCATTCGTTAACTGCACTGAAACTTGCCAGCAAGGGACTTAAAAACAATATTAGAAAATTTAAAGCAGCATATAAACTTAAGGTTGCTACAAAACTGAAACTGAAAATTGATATTTATTAATTTTCTGATATAACTAAATAATGTCCAACACTGAAATGAGCTCATCCATAGAAATATCACAAATTCTGACTCCAATGATATAGCTAGCATATTAGCAGACAGACTTAGTGCTAAGTGTACCCCTCCTACCTATATTATTGGTCCTGTTGTCTTGAGAATTTAGTTTCTCTTCTCTAATCACCTTGGAAGAAGTCATAGAATCCCTGGTAAAGTCTAGAAATACTTCCATGGAACTAAACAACATGACAGGCTGCATTCTCATCTGAACCACTAATGAATCTGTTTAACCTCACCTTATCTACAAGTGTCTGGAGAATATCCAATGCATGCTTTGCATTTAGGTTGCCCCTTAACAAACTCTGGTAATTATAGACCCATTAGCCATATCGGCTTTATATGAGAAGCCACGAAACATAGCAAAGCAGAACTCACTTATGCAGACATAGACAACTTATCATAGGGTCATAGGAGATTACTAGGCTATCGACCTGGAGGTCATTTTAAGCCTAGCCGTTTCATCTCAATGTAATACCATAGTAATGTTAGTCAATAGCCAAGATTGCATTTAGTGATGACTGCCCATGTCCTGGAGGGTTTTGGGTGCTATCCCCGATAAGAAATTATGGTGCCCCATCCTCTCGTCCAGGTTCCTCTTGAACAGTGTCATAGAAGTGCTCTGTTTCACATGAATTGGTAGCTTGTTCCAAAGATGCAGCAGTTACTGGGAGATAACTTTGTCTCTCCAACATGTCATATTTAAGTTGCAGGCCATATTTAGATCCTTGGAATAGGTATATAGTCCTGTTTATTTTTAATGTACAGCAAGTTCATTATGTGTAGGTCTTGGATTGCTCTGTACGTCCGGCATAAGTCTCCCTTAAGAAGTCTATATGATAAAGATTATAGTGACAGGGACTTTAGTCAGTCTGTGTAAGGCACATGCTGGAGCTCCTTAGTCTTCTTTGTTAGAAACCTCTGCAGTCTTTCTAATTGTTGCAGGTGCTTAGTACAGTACATGCCGAATGGGAAGTTAGACTCAATTATGGGCCAGATAAGTGCCAAGTACAGAGGGGTTATAACTTCTTTTGCTCTCAAGGCAATGCCTTTACTAATCAAGTGTGCTACATAGAAAGCTTTCCTTAATACCACAGACACATGGTGGTTGAAGTTAAGGTGACAGTCAACTTGTGATCCCAGGTCCCTTACCATTTTATGAGTACTTAGGGTATTGTTGTTGATTTGATAGTGTGAAGGGACATCATTTGTGCTGAAGGGAGTGATGATGGATTTCTTTGCATTCAGTTTGAGACTGTGGCTAATACATCAGCCATTGGTCTGCATGAGACCCTCCTGGAGTATACTGACATAATTTGTGGATTCAGTGATTGCACCTACTTTGCAGTCGCCTGCAAACCTGATCAGTCACAACTCTAGTTTTGACCTGAACTTCTGAGAAGTATATACCAAACAGGAGGGTGCTCAGCACTGACCCCTGTGGCACCCTGGCTGGTAACAGGTCTGCTAGTTGATGTGGAGTCACCCACTTTGATAGTGTGTGTCCAATTTGTGAGCCAGTTGGCAACCCATCTTACAACAAAGGGGTTTACGTTCAGTTTGCTAAGTTTATTGGCAATGCCTGAATGTGGGATTGTGTCGAAAGCCTTTACCAAATCGAGGTTTGCTGTTTGCACAGATTTGCCCTCATCAGTGGCCTTGGTCACACTTTCAAAGAAATCTACCAGATTTAACAGGCAGGATCTGCCCTTCATGAAGCCAAACTGGGTAGGATACTGGGTTTGAAGTCCATAGTGATGCATTCCATGGCCTTATAGATGAGGCTGGTCAGGCTTATAGGTCTGTAGTTCCCTCGGTCTATAGTTAGGCACCTTTGTGGAGGGGAATAACTGTGTCTGTTTCCATTCTGCAAGAACAACACCTGCAGTTAGGCAATGATTGAAAAGAGTACCTAGTGATAATACTAGTTCATGTTTTAGCCTGTTTAGAAGACAGCCTGTGCTGTCTGTTCTCATAGAGGCTGTGTTTCTTTTCTTTTTTTTTTTTTTTGCCTTGGATAGGGCTTTGAGGACCTGCTCTTCAGATATGTAGGGTGGGGTGGGTGTTTGAGGAAGGTTGTTGTAAGTTAGGAGGGTTAAGGGAGTGAAATTTTTACCATAACTATCCACTAGCAGGTTTTCTATTTCTGTGGGGTCAGTGTGTGTGATACCATTTTCCACTAGCTGGTTTTGTGAAGGGCAGGTCCTATCCCCTGAATGTAATAAGCTTATTTGAAAAGGTTATAGGGACTGTGGACAGTTGTCATACTGTGTGAACTGCTCATGTTGACCTGACCAAGGTTTTTGACACTTTCCTCCATGTTGGTGTTATTGAAAAATTAGACAAGCTTAATGTAGACTCCTACATTGTCCGCTGAATTGCAAATTGGTTATCTAGTAGATTCCAATTGGCTAGTTCTCTCTTTGAATATAACTTTATAACTAGTAGGGTGCCACAGGGATCTAGTCTGGGCCCTCTCCTGTTTGCTATTCATTTTGCAGGCATCCAAGCCAATATCCCAGAAATGTGCTTGACCAAGTTTGCTGAAGATGGCAAATGGGACACTGTTATCCACTCATCCAGTGATACAAGACTGTTCCAGCAATACCTAGACTATCAAAATGCATGGTGTTTCAAAAATGGTCTCAAACTAAATGAAAACAAAATAGCAATATCTAGACTATCCACATACATGGTGTATCAAAAATGGTCTCAAACTAAAAAAAAAAAAAAAAAAAAAAACAAGTGCAGCATAGTAGCATTTGTCAGAAAGGTTGTACCTACCTTATGTGTTATAAATGGTGCTCCTTTTTGGACAGATACAGTCATATGAGACCTAGGTACTTCTTTGAATAGGTTTCTCTCATTAGTTTATTATATTTTCACTACAGTCAGGAAATCCTTCTATCTGGCCAATGAATTTCAAAGGAATACCTTCAAGATCCAGAGAAGTTACCTTACCACTGTACTCTTGCCTTATCAAACCTATCACTGAATACAATGCCACCTTTGGTACATAGAAATCCAAATATATTGCTCAACTGAAAATGTCTCAAAAAATTTGAACCAAGAAAATGAAATGTCTTCAATCAACCTGATAAATTAGTACGATTCTTCCTAAACTCAGCAGCCTGCAGGTTGCTGTGAGGTGACTTGTGTCTCATCTTTTAAACACTGTTAAGTGCTTGAAAAGGGTGGCAAGGACTTTTAAGTTTTTCTGCTTAAAGGTATATATGGCTATTTATCTTATATTTCCCCTGATCTCTTGCCTAGTAAGTTCCTATGTTCCTAAATAAATAAGCAAACAAACAAATAAACAAAATAAGAGCCTGAGAACCAAAGAAGTATAGAGAAAGAGACATTCAGATGATATGTAGGGAAATCATTAAATCATTTATAGTTATGGGCAAATAAAAGGAAAGGTAGAAGAGAGGGATGTCATTACTGCACATTTCTAGAGCTTGCATATACTCATATAAAATAAGGGATCTATGTTGCTACATTGAAAGTACGTTAAATTGAAATGTACTATAGTGAACTCACTTTTGCGAAATTGTATTTTAGTGAAAATGCACTTTCGTAAAAACAATTAAAAAAAACGACAAAAAAACATACAAAAATAAAACAGTAGTTAAGTTTATGCACCCCCCCCCATGTGGGGGTCTGTGCCCTCCATACTCCCCCACTTTAATAGTCTCACTCCGAGATCATATTACAGTAGGGAAAAGGGAATATTCCCTTATCCCCGCTGTGCCGTGATCTAAGCAACAGTTTGCTTAATTGCTGATGATGTACAACTAAATCTACATGCAAACTGCATGTTATCTTTTTTTTATTTTCTTTTGCGAAAGTGCATTTTCGATAAAATGCACGTTCATGAAAGTGATTTAGCTGTAGTACGTTTCGATTTAACATATTTATGATGTAAAGGGTGGGAGATTGGCATAATGGTTAAGGTGTTTACCTTACAGACACAAGATGCAGGGTTTGATTCTCACATGGGGTAACTGGCTAGGCTTAAAATGGCCTGAAAGGGCAAGTAGCCTAGTACTAACCTAAAAGACTAGGACCCAAAATAAGATATGAAATGTATGTGTGTGCACGCATGCATGCATATGTGTGTGCCTGCCTGTGTATTTGAAACATTCAATAATGTATTTTAACTATACTTGCTTTGGTTATTTGTGTGTTAAATGGAAAGGTAACCTGGTTTACCACTACATTTCAAGCATGACCTAAACATGCTATAAAGTGATAAAACAATTTATATTTATAGAAAAATATACAGATAAACAGAACATTGACTTTATCAAAGTCTATATGTCGACATCATCAATTAATCATGCCTTCAAAATAAAAAAAGTAATGAAGGCTGGAAAGATAATACAAACATTAAATTAGTTTTCCATGTGGTTTGCAGGGCCTACAACAGAAGGCACAACTTAACTGCAAGCAGCAGAATATAATTATATGTATATTGGGGTACCATGAATAAACTGAAATATAGAGAAAGATTTATAGCTATAGATGCATATTTATATATCTCTATCTATCTATCTATCTATCTATCTATCTATCTATCTATCTATCTATCTATCTATCTATCTATCTATCTATCTAATCTATCTATGTCTATATTTATTTATGTAAAAACAGATCTTTCCATGGAAATGCAGTAGTTCTCCAGCCATAATATTTCCCACTCAAAGATGAAACAACAGGGAAAACTTTTACTTTGTGAGGAACAAAGTTACTGGTTGAGACATTCTGAAATCAAGAAAAATGAATTGCAAACTGTAGACAAGTTCATTTGAGACTTCAGAGCAATCAAGCACATACGACTTGTTAAAACATTGATACTTCTTTATTGGAATTAAAAGATACTAAACAGATGAACACCTCTGAACTTAATTGTGCCTCATTAGGTCTAACTCCAGTTTATATGACAAGCAGTAGTTATATGCATTTATAAATAGTTCTCTGTCATGCCACTTGAGCTGGGGATGGTGATTTTCTTCCAGTTAAGGCTTTTTAAAGCCATGATATTGAAGATTTGCAGGCACATTTGCTTTGTTTCTATAGTAATTAATACTTTTTTCACATCTGCTTTGCATGTCTGCTCCGAATGTTACTTAACGAGTTGTAGTTTATGTGCTGCATTTGTATCCTATGTGGTTAGTGCCTCCTGTAGTGGAGGCCCACTGGATATATGCAAATGACACCTTAAGACCATACTATTGTTGCAGCCACATGGCTTCTGAATACCCATGACCTTTGACTTTTTACTTTTTCAGTCTTTATGGGTGCATTCAGGCTAAACCCCACTAGCAGTACACATGCCACATTTTGGAATGTTTGTGACCTTTTCATCCTAAAATTAAGTTAGAGCTTTGTTTTATGGGTAGCTATTTGGCTTTTTCTTGGGTAATGCAGTGATGTTCACAGAGAGGCGAGTTTATAATGAATCAGCAGATGCTGGTAGAGACAGTCTGGAATGTGATACTGTTCTTCTTGGAGGAAGAAGCAAAAATTGGGAGCCTGTATTTAAGATGAAACATCTTTTACCAATGGCTGTTTGGGATAAAAAAGGGGAGATCTTTTTGGCACAGAAGGGAAAGGAGTTTATTTCGGCTCTCACTTTGTTTATGAGGAAATGGAGCTTAGTGACTGATTGAGCCATTATTCCTAGGTATTTGAAGGTAGAGGTTTTTTGTATTGAATGGATGTGTCATTCAAAGGTAGTTAAAGAGTCATATACTTGGTGACGTTTCTGTGGAGCTCCAAAAAGCATAGTTTTGGTCTTGGTAGAGTTGGGAAGTAGTTTACAGTTTATGAGCGATAAGTGAAGCTCATGTAAGTCTGATTGAAGTTGGCATTGACTGGTGGTATGAGTGACTGACAAATGACTGTGTGATCACCATAGATGATAAGTGGGAGATAGATGATAAGTGGGAGATGGGGGAGGTCACAAGGAAGGTTGTTAAGTTTGTTAATGAGTATGTTGAAGAGGTGGGGAGCAGGAATGGATCCTTGGGGTAGACCTTTGGTAATTGGTGCATATTCTGTTTAGGAGGCTCCTATTTCAACTCTGAATAGTCTGTGAGTGAGATTTTTTTTTAAAACAAGGAGCAGTGTCTGTACTGATACCAACTTCTACTAGTTTGTTTTAGAGAATATAGTCATCAATGATGTCAAGTGTCTTTTTCAGGTCTATAAATAGGGTACCAGTATGGAGGCCACAATCAGAGTTTAGCAAGATGTCATCAGGTAGGGACCACAGTGCTGTCAAAGTACTTCATCCAGGCTAGAGCCCAAGTTGTTCGAAGGGGAGCAGTAGTACTGCTGAATATATATAGAGACAGAGTTGGCTGTAGACTATCTTATCAAGAAGTCTGACCAGAAGTTTGACCAGTACTGGAAGGATAGATATTGGGCATAAGTGAGAGGTATCTTCTGTGTTGGTTTACTTTTCAAGGGGTTTGATTAGAAAAGTTTTCCCAGTATGTGGACTGATGTTTTGTGTGAGACATAGATTATCCATGTGGGTGAGAAGAAGCCATAGACGCTCTCTACAGTGATATATGAACCAGGGGGTTACATTGTCAGATTCCAGAGGAGTGTCATTGGAGATGTTTTCAGGTAGAATGGCACCTTCTTTGGGATGTATGCATTTGAAGTGGAAGATGGGGATTAATGGTGGTGGGTTTAGCAATGCATGATCTGTGGGAGGTGTGGAGCTTATTGTTTTGTGATTAGTAAATTCTTTATGGAAGTCTTCTGGAGAAAGTTTTGTTGTATCACATTGAGTCATGTTTGGAGACACGGCATCATGAGGATCTTTTCTTCCTGTAAGTACGTTAACTTGTTTCCAAAAGATTTTGGGGAATGTAAGAGGGTAATTTGTTTCTTTGTTTGGAGTTTCTTTTGAGCTTTCTGATGGACTTCTTGGATAGGTTATGCAAGAATATAAAGGAGGTGTGGTTGTTAGTTGTGGGGGGTATGATTCCATTTTTTTGCCATACTTCATTCCCAAACAGTTAAAAGATGTTTGACTTCAGTGGATAGCCATTCTGTTTTGGTGGGTTTATAAAGCCTGTGGATAAGTGGGAAGAATTTGACTTGAAGAAGGAGTAGAAAGTTGGTTGCAGTTTACAGCTGCTATATTATGGTTATGTAAGTACAGTATATGGTTCCAACTGTGGGCTGTGAAGAAAGGTTCTGAATTTGTATTTGTGCTACTCTGACTTTTGAAGGCTTTTAATATTGGTGGTTTTATGCAATGGTTGACAAATGTAAAGGTGATTGGGCAGTTGCCGCTTAGTGATGGTGGGAGAATGTTTGTGTTGGAGATGGAGTTAGAGATGTTTGTAATAATCAGGTCAAATGTGGACCTGAGGTTAGATATTGTTGGTTCTTTGTTGAAGGAGACCAGGGTCTGCTAGGAAAGCACCCAACTTAGATGAAAGATGGCCAGGATAATTAAGAATTAAGTTACCTAGAATGATTTTCTTACTACTTTTGGGACAGCTATTAAGAATGCCAGTGAAGAGTGACTTGAATTTATTTAGGGAAGCAGATAGTGGTAGATAGGCTGTAGAGATCAGTAATAGTTTGCCTTAGTGAGTCTGAGGAGGAGTTTTCTTGCACAATGACTTTTGGGTTTAGGTTATTTACAAAATCAGAGAGTTTCCAACTGTTATTTTACCTGGTCTACCATCACTAAAATACTTGTAGAAGGTTATAAATGTTGGAAGTTGGGGGAGTCTTTTCTGAACCATGATTCTGTGACTGATAGAATGTTTGGGCTCTAGTGACAAATAAAATCACTTATGTAGTCTAGTGTTGTTTCTGATGTTATGTGCATTGAAGAGAGTACATAGCATCAGGTTTGCTGGTGACAAAGTTTTGGAAGACTGGTAATACATAGTGATATGATGATTGGTTGTGCAGGCATTTCATGAAGATGTTTGTTATTGGTTGTGGGGGTGATATATATATATATATATATATATATATATATATATATATAGATATATATATAGATATATATATATATAGATATATATATATATATATATACAGGTTTATTATTGTTTATTCAAACGGAAAAAACATTTTTCTTTCAGATAAACAAATGGTAATACCAAAAGTAAAAAAATAAATAACTTACACAATGTCAAACCAAATGCTCGACGCATTTGACTCAATATTGTTGTCGAAACCACCACATGATAGCTGTATTGGAGCCACTGTAAATCAAACTCCTATACAGCTATCATGTTTTTGCAAGGGGGCAAGAGCCCCTGCAGCCCACACCCCCCTACTTATATATTCTAATGCTGAGATCGCACTACAGTGGGGATGTGGATGAATTTCCACTCCCCAATCTACCGCGATCTACATGCAGATAGTCGATTTCCACTTATGCGAATGCAGTTGTGCATTCGCATAAGTGGAGTTGACTATCTGGTGCAAAAGTGCTTGTGCGTTCAACATTCTGTTTTTCGGCACATTGCAGCCGATAGAATGTCTTTCGCACAAACAATAGTAAACCTATATATATATATATATATATATATATATATATATATATATATATATATATATATATATATATATATATATAGATACATACATACATATATACAGGGAACACATATTGTCAAAGACACTTTTAGATAACACCATTTGGTCCACAAAGCAGATGGTTGATAGATGTGTGAAATCACACAGTTCCCGGATTTCAGAAATATGCCTTTCTCCATTATTGTGCAATCATGGAGTTAGTATATATAATTAGCAGGGAATGGTGGTGCAATTGAGCTTGCCCCCTCTGCAAAAAAAAAAAAAAAAAAAAATGCATTTTCTTCTGTTTTTTTTTTCAGTTTTAGTTTTGCATATGCCGAGGTTATGGTTTTGTGAATGCTTACAACGTATTGATGTTTGCATTATCGATGTTTTGTGTTTGACATTAAGGATGCTGGTTCTGAAAATTATTTATTAATAGACCTATATATATATATATATATATATATATATATATATATATATATATATATATATATATATATATATATATATATATATATATATATATATATATATATATATATATATATATATATATATATATATATATATATATATATATATATATATATATATATATATATAAATATATATATATATATATATATATATATATATATATATATATGGGTCTCATTTAGATGACTGAAGTCCTAGAACTTCAAATTTCTCATTGCCGACACCATATGATCAAAGTTTTAATACTTCGAACATTTAAAAAAAACAAAAACAAAACAAAATAAATCCTGGATGTTTCCCAGGGGTGCAAGCTCTCCGTTTAGAACATTCAATGTCTTAAAACTTCGATCATATGGTGTCGGCCAAAACAAACAAGCTCACACACACACACACACACACACACACACACACACACACACACACACACACACACACACACACACACACACACACACACACACACACACACACACACACACACACACACACACACACACACACACACGCACACACACTCACAAAGCTGTGTCAGAGATGGGATCATAGCAGTTAAAGGTAAATGAGCTACACGACAATTACTGCCTTGCTAGTACCCACCATTAGGCCTTTCCTCCCTTTTCAAGGAGGGCCAGGTCATTCATAACAGGAGTGAATTTAAAAATACTCAGTACAGGTCCGGCTCCTTTTTTTAAAGGCAGACAGTGTGTTATACTGCTTAAGTTGGAGTTAATGTTTATTCCTTAGATGGGGTATGCATTTTGTGACAAATATATCCATCTACCTTGTCTGATTTATTTGCTGTAGTAGATTTAAATTTCTAGTCCTAGTGTTCGAAGGATTGTTTGATTTTCGAAGGTATAAGAATTCCTTAACTATAAGAATCCTTGTAGCACTGTGAGCAAGACGTAGCTCAGCCATAAGGAATATATATGATACTGAATAGAGATAATGCCTCCAGTTTCAACTGGTAGTCGGGGTCTTTTAAGCCTGTGATCTTTTTAGTTAAAAATGTCTGAAATATTTCCAATCACTTAATATGCTAGGTAAGGTACATCCCAAAGGGAGCTTTGTACTCAAATGACATCTTATCAGTACAAAGTAAAAGGAGGTGAGGACTTCTTTTGTTCTAGATGAAATATCTTTTGATATGAGTTATGTAAGGTTAAAGGATTTCCTAATAACCATTGGAACTTGATGGTCAGTTGTAAGGGAGTTCTCCATTGCCTGCTTAGGTCTCTTACTACCTTGTCATTTTGGAATGGTTTTCTATATATACCCTAAGCTGGAGCTAGAGGTAGCTTAATGAATGCTACAATGTTCCACTTTTTATACTTAAGTCCGAGACCATCTTTATGTACATCAGTAATTGAAAAGTGTAAGACAAGTGTAAAATCCTGTCAGAATGCCTGTATAGGAAGACTTGATGACTCCCAGGTTAGAATCATCAATGAACTTTGATAACCAGAGACCCTCATTTTTATATGGAGATCTGAAAAGTAGATACTGAATAGCAGAGACCCCACCACAAATTGTTGAGCAACTCCATTGGTCATGTGCTTGGAGTATGTATGTTCAACTCTTCCTTTTTTGTTCCTGACTCAAAGCCACTTGGGTATCAACCAACAACATACAGGTCAATTTGAAACTCCATTAGCTTGCTTATTATATTTGCATGTGGTATGGTATTAACACCTTGACAAGGTCAAGATACAATGCATGTACAGCTTGCCTGCAGTCTATAGCCTGAGAAACCTCAAAGAAGTTCACTAGTGTCATCAGATAAGATCTACCCTTGACAAGGACAAACTGCTGGAGGTTGAGTAGGATAAAATGTTTGCTATAATGTTAAAGTAGGTCAGTTGTGATATATTCCATGGCTTTGTATATAACACTTGTTAGACTGATAGGTCTGCAATTCACAGGGTCACTGGTGGGGCCTCCCTTATAGAGTGGTGTCACATAAGCTTTGTGCCACACCTATGGGACAAAGCCAGTTGCCAGGCTCAGGTTAAATAGTCTGAGGAGGGGATCTGCCAGGGATTGTTTAGTGCTACTGATTAGGCAAGTGGATATGTTGTCATGCCCCATGAATGAGGTGTTCTTCATTTTGGAAAGTATATTTAGAATGTGTTCTTACAGGATGGACCATGACTTGATTCCATTCTAGATTAGTAGGCTTGGAATAGATTTCTCTGGTGAGAAGTTGGCACTAAATTTGTTACTTTATTGGCAATATCCACTGGAGTAAGAAATACCATTATTAAGTAAGCTCTGAGCAATGTTGAGTGTTATTTCTTATTTTCCTGACATAACTAAAGAAGCATCTTTAGCTAGTCCTGGTTCATGAGATACTTTTGCTTTTCTGAGGTCTTCTTTAAGTTTCTTTATCTATTTGTTGGATGTTCTCATTAATTTGGGGACTCTTTGGTGATATAAGTTAAGAAGTTTCTCCTTTTCATTTTATAATTTATCAGTGTTTGCAAATCAGCAAACCAGTTTTCTTTCAGACTTCTCCTTTGGTCTGAATCTAGTTGGAAGTGCCAAGTTAATACATTTGTGCAGGTGCAAGACGAACTTGTATGCATAACTTTTTGCATAACCTCAGGCTTCATGCCCACTGAGTGGCGCACAGCTACAGTTGTCCTGCTCCACAAGGGAGCATCCACCTTGTATCCCGGGAACTACCGTCCCATCAGTCTGACAAGCCTGATCTGCAAGGGCATGGAATGCATTATCATGGAACTTATAAACAAAGACATTGGCAACCTTCAAACACTGGACCCCACCCAGTTTGGGTTTGTGAAGGGCCGATCTTGTCTCCTGAATCTGATTGACTTCTTTGAATCAGTCTCCAGAGCTGTGGACAAGGGTAAGGCGGTCCACATAGCCTATCTGGACCTCGCCAAGGCCTTCGACACTATCCCCCACTCTGGAGTCATAGATAAACTTACTAAGCTGGGCATGAATCCCTATGTCACTTGATGAGTTGCCAACTGGCTTACTGACAGAACCCAGACTGTAAAAGTAGCCGACTCCAAATCCAGCTCCAGACAAGTGACAAGTGGAGTACCTCAGGGTTCAGTCCTGGTTCCACTCTTGTTTGGCATCTACTTCACTAAAGTACAGGCCAACAGTAAGGGACTCTGGCCAACAATGTTTGCAGATGACTGCAAACTGGGAGCCATTATTGAGTCCTCAAATGATGTGGATATTCTACAAAAGGGCCTTACAGAAACAGATGCCTGGTGCCAGAGCCATGGGGTCAAGCTTAATGCCAAGAAATGTATAGTTATCCCCTTTGGAAAAAAACATGCAGCCATGAATTACCACATAGGTGGCAGGACACTAAACATTGAAAGTGTGACAAGAGACTTAGGGACACAGGTGGACAGTGTTCTCACTTTCGATAACCACATTGACACAACAGTCACGAAATCCTTCTATGTGGCACATCTCATCACTAAGGGCTATACATCCAGAAAAAAGGAGGTCATTGTCCCACTGTACTCATCCCTCATTAGACCCATTATAGAGAATAATGCCCCATTTGGCATGTACCTCACAAGACATCTGCAACAGCTGGAAAAGCCACAGAAATACCTCACTAAAAGAATCACAGGCCTAAAGCAGATGCCATATGCTGACTGTCTAAAAAAACTCCAGCTATACTCTGTGGCATATCGTCTACTCAGAGGCGATCTCTGCTTAACATACAAGGCCATGTCAAACCCTGAGCTGTTGGACATGCTCCACTTAAAGAAATCCCAATCCCTTAGAGCCACATGCTCCAGGGATCTAAACCTTGTCATCACAATGAACAAAAGATGCTGGAGGGATAGGTTCCTGACCCAGAGACTCCCCATACTCTGGAATAGACTGCCCATACATGTCAAGCAGAGCGCCTCACTGGCCCTCTTCAAAAGGAACCTTGATGATTGGATAGGAGATAGGAAATTCACCCTGGGGATCATGTCAGTCACCCTGCTAGACAGGGGTCCAGAGAAGTAAATATTGTGGGAAGAAATATCCAGGGAATTGTTATGACTAGGCTTGCATAGGTCCTAGGGCCGATAGCCTAGTACCTACCTATAAACCTATGAACCTATGAACCAGTAGTTTGGGTAATACTATGATAAGTTTGAGACTTTGTCATAGAATTTTTGGAGATTTATAGTTTCAAAGTCCTTGAATTCTGTGATATTTGCTTATGATGATTCAAGATTTTGATGAAAAATGTTACTTGTTTGTCAACTGAATGGATTAAGGAGAGGGATACCTTGGTGATGATACCTACAGATGGTAACTTGTTAGGACCAGGTCAAATATATTCTCTTCTCTAAGGGGTTCCTTAGCAAGCTGGTCCAGGGTGTTTCATGTTTATATAATCTAAGAGTTTTTGTGCGCATCCAACATTGGTGGTATAGGTCTCCTAGAGTATAACTGGGTAGTTATTGTCACCTATGATAACATCATTCCTACTTACATTTAAGTCATCAAGAATATTTAGGAATGCTATATGATTTTCATGAGACATAGATGGAGATTTATAACATTTTATGATCTGATAGTTGATCCTATCTTGAGTGATTTGAATCTCAATAAGCTCTGCATACAGGGCTCTGGGTAGCTCTCTCTGGGTATCATACTGATCTCCTTCAGATATGGATACCCCACCACAGTTTCCATTAGTTCTAAATGTGTGGTAAACATTAAATCCAGGTACTGATGGAGAGGTCTGTGGGTTCTCTAAGCCAAGTTCTGTAACAACACATACGTGGATGTGCTCCAAATATAGCAGGGTCTCAAAGTCCGGCAGTTTGTTGTTTAAACTTCTAGCATTAAGCAGATCCACCTTGATACAGTTCAGTGGTTGGTTTGTTCTGAAAGGTAGGTTTAGACGACCATTAGCTGGACCCTTCCTAAATAAGGCATACTGGGGCAGCAAACACTTTTGTCAGTATGTTGAAGCCTTGGAATGAAAGGTACAGACCTTCTGTGCTGAAGCAAGTGTGGTTGCCAACTATCCCACCCCTTGCTGATACATGCTGGATCTCCCTAGAGCATACCTCCCAACTTGTAAACATCAAAAATCTGGACAAAGACCCATGAAAAATGGGTACAAATCTGTGTGTTGATTAACATAAAATCTGCATACATAATTATGTAACCCCACCCACTCCAATGGGATCATGGGATACCAGCTTTTAAATGCAAACTGAAGATCAGACACCCACAATATGGCCCCAGACCCCACTAATCCTTTCAACAGTATTTCTCCATCATAGCTCTCAATTGTCCAGATTTTCGCAGAATGTACAGATTTTTGCCTTGCATATTTGGTGTGTTCCTCATAAAACTTGTGGTTTTCTGACAAATCATTGAGGATTGAAGTCACTAAATAATAACAGATATTTGAGTTTCAGACTTTATATCCTTCAGAAAATGTATGCCAGCACAAAACATGTTATTCTAGTAACTGCCTAAGTTTATATGAGTAATATTTAAAGTCTATCCCTATTTTTGGGCCTTTGCCCCTCCATAATTTTAGGCTTTGTCCAGATTTCTTGTGCTAAGAGGTTGAGATATGTGGCTCATTTGGCTCCCACGATCGGTTTCTTTCTTTTTTTTTCCATTTGAGCAAATGTTTTAGAAACAGTATACACATTTTGTCTCCCATAAACAACACAACAGTTATTAAAATAAAGAAGAGCACTGAATCGTGCCTCGTAGTTAAGAATGCAGATGCCAGTATAGTGTAAATCACTATACTGCCGGTATAACATATTCATGAAGTATTTTTCCTTTGTAATAAATTAAATCTGTTGAACTCAGGAATTGTGTGTGTCTGTGCAGCCAGAAAAAAAAAAACACCATTAAAAACTGAAAGGCTCAAGTAGTATGTTTCTTAGTTTAAAGAGAAGGATGATATCACAGTAAATGAATTACCATTGCCATAATGTCTTTCTGGGAATATAAAAATTCAGCTTTAGTGTTTTTGTAAGCAGTTAAAAGTCATCACTGCCAGGTGCACTCATCATCAAGGACTGTCAGCCAGTTCACCAATATTTTGATTAGACACTTGTGCCTTTCTGTTTTGAACCCAAAGCGCAAGACTCAATCAAATCATATTCTAAAACATTAATGGAAATTATATGGATGCATACCAGGCCAACAACAACAAAATATATACAGTCAGTCACTTATATGTTACATTAGCTTAGTAATACTTACTAATACGTCTCAAGTCCTCATTTCTTCACATATTACCAATTACATTGGTTTGGACCATAAAGTTGACCAACTCTGCTGCAAGTGTACATAACTTAAATTGTGCACACTCAGCTCCACTCACTGTTTCTATTCCCTCCAAAACAGTCCTAATCTCTGTGCCTGGGTACTTTAGTTAGCTTTACTTTATTAATTAAATATTGAAGGAAGCATCTTTACAGCTCCTCCAGTCCACTCACATGCTAATGGGCTGCCTGCTGCTACTAACATTCATTCATGATTCAATCAAAGTATGTAAAAAAAGGTAAACCTTACAGACAAACAGTCCCAGCCCTATTTCGACTGGTTGGCAGTCTCCCTCATGATACTGACATCATTGCACACGCCCTGCATGTGATGACATCAGAGACAACTTAAAAAAATACTGAAAAAAAACAGGAATTAAAGGGGCCACTCATGAGTTTGTGGCACTCTATTATTTTACCCTCAAAATCGGTAAATACCGAGGAATTCAATATAGTTGAAAGGTATGCCCTAGAGTGACACCAGGAGTTACCAGATGTTAAAGCCAATCATCTTTTCTTTATATTTGGCATCATACTTGGTGATGAAAGGATTCTACTTAATATTAGGGGCTTTCCTAATTTTTTGACATGCATGAAGACCTCTGTCATGTCTCTTTGCATATCCTTTCAGTGTTTGCGCACCATATCATTTACCCCAAGATGGACCACCATCATGTTATAATCATATTTGTCTGGTTTGTGTCCACAGGGCCCTAGTTATCATTATAACTTGTAATTATATCTTCTCGACATGGATATGAAAATTCACCTCTCAACTCTCAAGTTTAAATTATTGGCATCCATGTCAAGAACACATAATAAGTAAGTCATGATCAGTGACCCAGTCATAATCTTCTATATTATATAACGTAGCACACATGGTTAGTATTTTGACTCACTTGGCAGATCATGCCACAGGCACCACTGGAGGAACTCAGGTAGCAAAAGCATGACTCAAGCATCCTGAATACATGCTTTATAATATTTCTATTTTGGGATATTGCACAGTTGTACCCCTGGTCAATATGACTGTGTGTGGGATATTGCACAGTTGTATCACTGGTCAATATGACTGTGTGGATTTCTAATGGGTGTCATGAGCCTAAGACATGTCAAGCATTACCCACAAGATGGCCTTATGGAAAGTCACCCCCTCACAAACTATTGACAAACGTCACAAGCTTACCATATATGTGAGTCATGAACCTCCTAGGTGGGCATACACTTGGTTTATGATACACTATGCATTACAGACCACCTGGCAGCTGATGGAGTAATACCCCTTCCAGTTGACTTACCTCTTTTCTGCTTGACCAAGTGGAACCTTTATTTCAACATGGGTGCAGTCTATGGCCCCCAGTACCTCACAGAAACAAGCTATGTCACAGAACTCCCACATGGTGTTTGCTCTCTCTCCAGTGGGCATGTGGGAGCCACAAATCCTCTTCCACATGGTGAAGTATGGCATGGAAGAAATGATGGAGTATTCTTGAGGCACAAGCTGGATATACTTTCATTATGTCCCCCTGTAGGTTGCTAAAAGGTCCCTGCAGTCAATTTATGCAAAGCCCCACATGCCTTTGCATCCACTGGGAAAGGTACTCCACAAGTCGCACTGGATTGCAGATGAGGGCGACACATGTCCAGAATTTCCTGCATGAAATGTTAAGCCTGGTCAGATGATCCTGCCTCCTCCAAGAGTGACAACGTATACCATCGAGCAAGAGGTTGTAGTAAGATCTTCCTGCAGATACACATATACAATGGCTACAGCACCTCCAAGCATATTTAAGTGATGTTGTCTGCTTGAACATGGACATATGACTGAGCTCAAATATAAGGTGCTTGCAGAGTCAAAGTTCTATATTTTAACATTTCTGAATCACTCTGCCATCTTGTTTTGCCTCATTATCATATGTAGCACTTCATTGTATTGTCATTAGTGCATAGCATGCCTGATCACAAAATTTGACCAATACATGTCATTTAGCTACGTTTTCTTAACCTCACACACCCTGTATGTTACTGCTCATTGAGCAAAATCACTTAGCTTGAGGGTTCAAATTTTCTGAATCCGGCTAATTATGTGTTACATTTACATCTGAATCATATTTCGTTCTATTTGCAATCGTTCTCTTTTATAATATTGGTGTTCCTCATTTCAATTTCATTATCAATTCTCATTATAGATAACCAAATGCGTTAGTCAATGCACATAAATGAGCTAATTATACATATTACTTAATACATGATGAAGGCTTGTTTGCTTTGTCAATGTGTAGTACAAAAAAAATCTATTCAGCAAGCAGTACAGAATAAGGTGTTGGCAGTAATATACTTATGTCTCAAGTAAGCTTATGGATGTTTTACCTTACAAAATACAGATGATCTTTATAGTTACTGAAGCCAAAGTGTGTGAATAGAGTGCATAAACACACACACACACACACACACACACACACACACACACACACATATATATATATATATATATATATATATATATATATATATATATATATACACACATACATATTTTAATTAAAAAAAAATACATGTTTTAATAAAAACAATAACAAATATTCCAGAAAATGTAATGCAGCTTTTTTTTTTTTTTTAGCACACTGCACTTTCCCTGGAGTACTTGTAAAGTTCAAA
Source organism: Protopterus annectens (assembly GCF_019279795.1). Taxonomy (NCBI): domain Eukaryota; kingdom Metazoa; phylum Chordata; order Ceratodontiformes; family Protopteridae; genus Protopterus; species Protopterus annectens. Next base: position 1,822,778,407 of record NC_056739.1, read on the forward strand.
TAAAAGAAGTGTTGATATAAAATATCTTTAATTCTAACTATGCATGCTGAAAGGGCTTGCTCAGGTGTGTTTTAGTTTGGGTTGCATTAGAAGGCCAAGTTCAGCCAGCAACACTAGAGGGCATTCACTGTGAATCCAGCAAGCAGTCTTAGTGTTAGCATGATATAGTTGAATTAATGAATTGTAGCTAGAACCCTGCTCTGGTGTGGATTAAACAGAGTCACTTGCGTGCCTTCCAGTAAACTACAGAAAGTGAATATTTATCTTAAAAGCTTTTTCTCTTCTGTTTATTTGGGTATGTGCCAACCCTTCTCACAATGAAAAGCTATAGGCAAATATATATATATATATATATATATATATATATATATATATATATATATATATATATATATATGGTTTACTATCACAATGCCAATGTGCACTTGCACGACTATGAAATATTCGAACAACAGATGTTCGAATACTTCATAGTTCGGCAGGTGATGTGAGCGAACGTTACCATTGCGAATGGACTGTGCATTCGCAATTCTAACATTTGCTCATGTGAGGGGATCGCGGTATAGTGCGGTGAGGGAAATACATCCCTTTCCTCACTGTAGTGCGATCTCGGAGTTGGAATATTCAGTTGGGGGGGTGTGGGGGGCGCAGACCCCATGGGGGGGGTGCAGGGGGGCTTGCCCCCCTGCATAACTGTGTGTTTAGGCTAGTTAGGTAGGTAGTTATGGGACGGGTGGGAGTGCTGTGTATTGCCGAAAATGTCGCGAGCGACATTTTCGACAATACACAGCTGTTTTTGACATTAGGAAGATTCAGAAATGTTCATTTCCGATGTATAAATTTGAAAATGCAGACACGTTTTGTTCTGATTTTTGAATTTATGATAGTAAACCTATATATATATATATATATATATATATATATATATATATATATATATATATATCTGCAAACAGATATCTGTATCAAATATTTCACAGATATACTTGTTAAACTACTCAGGGCTCTTACATGTTATATATGTTAAAGAATGCAACTGATACGACGATCTCCACTCATCAAAATTGTAAAATAATTCATTCTAAAATTTCTAATGTACAAGTTTTCATTACGAAATGTGATATGTTGATATACTGGATTGCAAACTACAAAGTGAAATCAAAATTAGTCAACCCAATTATTATCAAGAATCTTACCACAAAGATGAAAACATGAACCAAATATAAAAAGTTTAATTTTTGAAACTTTGAGCTGAATATCTGAAACTTGAAATAAAATTTAAACAATGGAACTCTGCCATCAAAAGATACAAACACTCTGTGCCTGCAATTATGTGCCAGATTACTAAAGACTGCAGAAAATAAGGTAGTTGCAGCTACAGTTCATTACATCAGGTCTGCAGCTGTCCTGAGCATGCTTTCATTTCAACCATGTGGGATGTAAATTAAATTAGAATAATATTGCTATTGTGTTATTTTTTTATTTATTTATTCACCAAGAAAGCTTGACTAGGAATTCAAATCCCGTTTCAGTGGAGGGCTGGGAGTCAAAGCTCAATAGCTACATATTCAAAGTTGTTATGACAATGTGCAAAACATCTATAAAAGTAAAAAAAAAAGTTTATAGCATATCAAGAGTTCAACAACAAATTAACTGCACTGTGCAGTATGCATATATTAAAGTGAATGTCATAAAAATTATACAAAGGCAGTTTTGAAATTAGCACTCTAATTCATATACATTAAAGTGAATCTTTTATATAAAATTAATAGAATGCACATACCTTATAGGACATATTTATACAAAGCACTGGAGATAGATATGCAGGTAAGTAGTGAGGAGGTAATGATAACTAGGTGACCAGGTTTGGCTGATAAAAATGTGAAAGAATGGAGAGAGAGAGAGAGAGAGAGAGAGAGACAGATTGTTGTGTAGCCAAAAGGAGAACCTTGGGTAAGAACAGAAGAGATTAGTATGAGATGAGATAGTCATGATGTTCAGTGAGTGATGAGTTAATGGGTACTATATAGCAGAAGATATGCAGAGGGAGGTCTATGTTTGCCAGATAGATATGTGTTTGGGATAAGGAGGAGATGAGCACACTGAGAAGGCAGCGATAAATTACAGGAGCGCTCCAATGTTGGTTAGTTTATAAGAAGTGAGTCTGTGCAAGAGATGTGCTATAGTTAGTGGTAACAGTATGCTAGTGTGTGTGTGGGGTGGTGGATGGAGAGGGGGAACTAATCAGGTGATTCAGAGCAGTGACATTGCCAGGCAACCTGTTTGAAGGTTTGTGCTGCATCCATTTGGTGGAAGGAGGTTTGATGGGTGCTCCAATGTTTTGTCACATGGGAAGCATATCGTAAGTGCTCATGAGTGTTTGATGAAGGAGTCACATGTGCCAGGCATGTTTCAGATGAATGGAGAATGCAAGGGGGATATACAAGTGCAGCAGACTGCTGAGAAAGAGACTTTCTTGTGGACTGTGGAGGATTTTTGTGCCATTTTAACTGGTTGAGTGTGAGAAGGTTGAAGAACATGAGCTAGTTTACCCATCTGAGCACCACACATGTGCTGTTAGGGATGCTAACGGCACAATCACAGTCTTGTTGTATGATTGCTCAAATATTGTGATTTCATTTGATTGCAGATCTATAAATATTGCTGAAATATATGCCATGAGAGGGATAAGGTAGGTAGCAGTAGTGGTCTTCCATACTTGAGCAAACATTTTTTTTTTCTTTGGATTGATAGATCATACCTAATTTTTGGTTGCCTGTATAGGTTACTTGGTGCATGTCTAAATCAAATTTTAGGTGTTCCACTGTAGTGATTCCAATTAGTTTAGTTTGGTGGACTCTTTCAATTAACATGCCATCATATGACTGAAGGATAAGAGAGTCGAGCAGTTTTAACAGAGGTGCAAAGAATGTAAGTTTTGTGTTCTGTGGGTTTAGGACTATGTTAGATTCCAGAGGCAAGGTTTCCACAGATACAAAGGAATACTGGCATTTTGATGTTCAGAGACAGAGCGAGATGAACAGATGATTGTGGAGTCATCTGCATAGTGAATGGGAGTGGAGTCGGTTAGTGCAGTGGGTGGATTGTTGAAGAATGCATTGATGAAAAGCGGGCCGAGCATAGATCCTTGGGGGATACCATCTAGGATAGAGATGACTGTGGAGAAGGCTTGTAGGCATTTTGCAATCTGAGTTTGTTGGTGAAGGTAGGATTTGAACAACATGATTTACATGTCTGATAAGCCTAGCAAACTGGTATAATAAAGTTGTGGACTGACAGAGTACGACTGGCTGAAAAATAGTATATCAGTAGCTGCAGATTTAGGGTGGAAGACTAAAGTATAGTGGATGATGTAGTCGTTTTCAGAAACAGTAGGGATGACAAGAAGAAGTATTCTAAGGGCTGGGACTTTCATTTTATTTTTGTTAGAGTCTGATGAAATTGCTGGGAGTAGAGTGCCAAATATGTTGGTATTATGGCAAGTGCAAGCTTAAGATGAATGACTAATAGAATAGGCAGAGGAGGGAAACATTAAGTAATTACTAGGTGTAGTTAGGAGAAAATGTCATCAAAGGAGGAGGTGAAGCATGCAATCGGAAATTTGTTTAGTAGGTTTCTGAATAGCTGGTAAGGAAAAGGGGAAGTAGCTGTTTAAGCATAAATGTAGTATAATGGGGCGGGTGAGATTTGGGGTTAGGGTGCAGTTGAGCAAAGCGAGGCTGAGTGAAGTGTGTTGCACCAGCAGAGGACTGATGGTTTCTCCCCCAAAAAAACTATTTGCTTTTACTGAGTTTTGAGGAAAATATGTTGTGAGGGCGATGATATTAATAAGGATTAAGTTGACCCAGAATGCATTAATGAAAAGTAGACAACAGGGAAATCAGGGCTTTGAATACTTTGCAAAAGGCAAGATCTATGGTTGCCTGAAGCTCTCTCAAGATAGCCAATGCAGAAAGCCAGTGGTGTTGATGTACAGGACATACATGCTAACTTCATGTGGATTTGTAAATTCAAAGGTTCTCCATAGTTGTATACATAATTTACAAAGGAATATGTTCTAAGTCACTAGTAACAGAGAGACATGATGAAATGTTGGCAGATAAGCTGAATGGAATTTAATCTTACCCAAACTTAAACCAAATAAGCCAAAAGAGAAAAAACTATAGTGAAAAAGATTTCCGGTATTAAAATGTAGACTAGACTCTGTAAATTAAAATTCACAGTGGGAAAGACATTAAGCACAGATGTGGTTGGGAAATAATACTTAATGATACACTGATGGCAGTGCTTACCAAGCCAGTGGTTGTTTGTCCATTAATCTGCTAAAATGGGATCACATTTTTAACTGAAAAAAGGAACTTGCTCAGAGGTTAGGGCAGATGCAGGCAATGTCAATGACTTTCTAGTAATTTAATTTAATGCAACAAATTGCTTATTTTGATGAAACATATGTTTTGTTTTAGGGTACTGTTGCTCATATGTACCGAGCATGGATTTAGAAGTAATATTTTTATTTCATGCACAAGCCTAGTTAAAGTGTCAGTATGCATTAATGTAGTACACACTGATACGATAACTCTTCTTACCAATTAAAAATTAATTTCCCCTAAGAGTTGACACAGTTGTTTGGGATGTGGGAACTTATGTGGACAGTGACCTAACGTTTGACACACGTTTGTACTGTTGTAAGAAAGTCCTTTGATATTGTACAGCTTATAAATAAAGGGATTGTGTCTAGATCTAGGGATGTCATAGTTCCCCTTTACTCAACCCTCATTAGGCCAGTCATTGCATATAATGCCCTCCTTGGCATGCATCTGTCCAAAACATGTAACAACTGAAACACCTACAGAGATACCTTACTAAAAGGATACAAGGCCTAAACAACAAGTCCTACATGGACTGACTTAAAGCTCTGTCACTATACTCAATATCCTGCAGACTGCTAAGAGGTGACCTGTATCTGGCATGCAAGGCAACTTCCTACCCATTACTAATGGATTTACTGCACATCAGCAAGTCAAATAGCATCAGAAATACTCAGTCTAGGGATCTAAACCTTAATGAACATGAACATCAATGGAAAGGTTTGGAGGGACATGCATAACTCACAGTGGATACTGCTGCTGTAAAACAGAGTCCCCATCCATATAAAACAAAATTCATCCCTATCCATTTTCAAGCACATCTTAGATCTATAGATGGGAAATAAAAAATTTACCCCATGACTGCCCCTGTACTACTAATGAAGAGAGGCAGTTCTTAAATGCTTTATCCCATGCATGGGTCCTTTCAAATTATCTATAGTATGATCCCAGTTATTTTCATTAGGGGTAAAATGATTATCAATTGTAGGATGGGCAAAGCCAATCTATAACCGAATGGGATAGGTTAATTCAAAAAAGGGAAACTGGCTAGGCTTAAAATGGCCCCCAATGGCAGCTAGCCTATAATTGTGATACTTGTATATATTTATAAAACTAGATAAATAAGTCACGTTTCATTACCAGGTGACTGTGTGGTGTAAATTCAAGCCCTAGTGAAGGATGCTTGTCAAATGACTGAAATATAAAATTAAGCCATAGACCACAGAAATGGCAGAAATGGCATAGGTGCACCAGTGTGAGTCAGTATATGGACATGGAATAAAGCCAATAGTTCCTAACCCTTACCTATGAATTAGGCAAACTAGGTAGCTCATTTCTGTAGTGAACAAGAAAGAAAGTAAAATTATACACACAGCACCATCCAGCATAACAGCCAACAGCAACGAAAAGTCAAACCACAGCTGAAATATCCAAAAACAGGTTTAACGATAAAATAACTGGTAAAAACTATGAATATGGTTAGTGCTTTCATGGTCTCAAACACCACTTCTTCAGACCTTCATAAAAATTCTTTACTCTAACACATCTTCTTTTAAACCAATTCATACAGCCATGAGCCTATAAGCAAGCTTACTCAATTAAATCCAGCTTCCAAATATTTAACCCTTACCTATCCAATACATTAAATTACATTTACTGAAGCAACTATATAAATCTCATCTACCCCTTAAAATTATTCCTAAAATTGAAAATCATTCCTATAAATATTATTATAGCATTATAGCATTGCTTAAAACATTCATTATTACATAAAAAACATTTGTGAAAACATGGCAATAAAATCCATATTGTTTATTTGAACAGACTTCTATTCTTTAAAGTGGGTTGTTTTGGAATTCTGTCATTCAACCCTTTTCCCCAGTCTGCCCTTAATCTACTTATCCAGCGTGTTTCCGAAGTCTCAGTCGTGTTTCTAATATCCCCACCTCTTTCATTTTCATAAACTTGTTCTATCACTGTAAACTTAAAAACATGGGTTTGATCTGTTGCTAAGACATGTTTTGCCAGTGCATTAGTTTCAGTGCCCTTCCTTATGTGTTGTACATGCTCACGGATACAATACCTTAATTTTCTATTCATCTTACCTACATAAACGGATGAGCATCCCTTGCACCTGGCCAAATAAACAATATTTTCACTATTACAATCTGCTAATACATGAAACACATATCTTTGTCCTGAATCTGGATGTATAAAAACATTATTTTCCAGTATATACTGGCATTGATTGCAATTCTTACATGGGTATGTGCCTTCATTCCTATTCCTTCTTTGTCATGGTGTCTTGCCCCCAGATGAATAACAGAGCATCTGCTTGAAGGATCTTTTATTCTTAAACTGGAAACTAGGTTTGTCACCTACTATATTTCTTATTTCTTCATCTTGAGTAAGGATGGGCCAGAACTTTTTAACTGTTTCTGTTATCACCCCCACATTACTACAGTAATGTACAGGTACCCACATTTTATTGATTAGGGGCATCTTACTCTTAACACCGTTCCTATTTCTACTATTTGAAAAGTACGGCTTACCCCTGTCCAACTTTTGCACCTTCACATCCATAAAATTATCAGCTTCCTTATTACTAGCATAGCCACTTTCTCTCAATTTATTATCCAGGTTTAATAGCTCTTCTCCAAACCTATCCTCATCCGTTGTTAACCTCGAGGTCCTAAGGGCCTGTCCTTTCACAATGTTTTCAAAGATATACCCTGGGTGCATACTTTTTCTATGCAGAAGAGCATTTCTTTGACATTCCTTCCTATATATACTTGTCTGAAATTTTCCTGCATCATCTCTCAAAATGCTCACATCAAGAAAGTCAGTTCTAGAATTTGAGTATTGCATGTCAAATTTTAAAAAAGATGTACTGGTCTTCACTGCTTGGTAAAACCTTTTTAGCTCTGCCTCTTCACCCTTCCATAACAGAAAGAGGTTGTCCACAAACCTCCTGTAAAATATTACCGATTTATGGAAAGAATCATTATGGACCATGTTCTTGGACATTAGTTTCTTTCTCCTGTTGTATAACCTGTTTATACTAGGAGTCCACCAGGGTGGCTTGTATTTGCAGCATGATCTGATTTTAATCTGGTCAGGTACAACTGATTCTATACAACTGATTAAGTGGTTATACAGGACATTGGTGTACACCTTTGCAAGGGAGTCCATATTAACTGTATTTGAAGTGTCTTTGAAACTTTTTATGCCATCAGTTAGTAGGAGGTAATTTGTCTTAGAAAAATTCTTAAGCATTTTTGAGCTTGATTGGATACCTGGTCTTAATATTACATAAAATGAGACCGATTTATGGTCCGATCTTACTAGGGAGGACATCACAAAGGGAGGATGCAATGCTCTCCCATGCTAGTGAGTACTATGTCCAGGGCATTTGAGCCTCTTGTGGGTGTGCTTACTAGCTGTTCCAGTGCATCTGCATTGACAAAGATCAAGAACTTCTGAGCCAGCATGTTTGAGATCGTGCATGTTTCCCATTTGATGGTAGGATAATTAAAATCACCCATGTGTAAGAGGTTGGGCTGTATGGCAAGTGACTCCTGTAAGTCCAGGTATGTGGTTGATATGCTTTTCCTGTTTCATGGTGGAGGCCTATATTTTTATGGTAGGGGGCTTTGCCTATAGTTAATTGGACATGGAGTAGCTCAAGAGAGCCATACTGTTTGACCAGTTCAAGGTGTACTTATCCTTAATGAAGATGGATACACCTCCTCCTTTGGTTCTTTCCCACTCAGTTTGTGGTCTAAACATATGGAAGGAAATGTACCTCTGTATAGCTGGGGTGCTTTCCCCACCTTTGAGCTATGTCTCAGTGACTGCACAAATGTCAGCTTCTTCCAAAGTGAGGAATTCTTCCAGGATGTGAAGTTTCTTGTTTAGACTAATAGCATTAAGCCACAGTACCTTGAGTTTATCTAGAGAGAATTTTGTTTTGTTAAGTGGTTGGTAATTTCGACACTGCCTAGAAATGGCACAATATGGGTTGTTAACACCTTTGCCAGCATCTGAAAACCTAGAGGAGACAGGTGCAGACCATCTCTGGCAAAGCAGCATGGCCTGTTGGCCATGTCTTCTCAGGCTGACAGATACTATATCTGCTTGGACTGACCCCAGAAGCTAAGCCAATTGTTAAAGTCAATCATGTTTTTGTTTATATTGTGGTAGCTTCCTTGGAGAAGGTAGAATACTGCTTAAGGCTAGGCTTATACCTGCCTGTACCACATAATCTGAGAGCTCAGTCATGTCTCTTTTCATATAGTGCAGTGAGGTACTTCTCAAATCATTCAACCCCACATGGGACTATGATGGAGTCATACCAGTACTTGTTGATGAGTGTCCTGAGTGCTCAGTTACTTGATGGCACCTGACAGGCAGCTAACCGTAACCTACTCCTTATCCAGCTTGGTGAGGGGAACATCTGTGTGTCTCAGAATGGAGTCACCAGTACATTAGGCTTTGTAGTGTTACATCTTATGGTCTTATTTGTTGAGACACTGGTGTGTGTGCTATTATGTGCTGTGGTTGTTTTTTGCATTGTTATGTTTGTGAGTGGTTTCAATATGGGAGGCCCCTGATCTTTGGAAACATTATTAGGGAGTATCTCTGCATATGTGTGTTTATGTGTCCTGTCTTTATTTATTGTGGAAAGTGTGTGGTGCTGACAACCTGTTTGGCATTCAAGTTGTCCTTACACGAGAGTCTTGCCTCCAATTTCATAGTGTAACTACATCTCTCACATAAAGAATTTGTTTGTTTCAGGAGTAAGTGGTTGTCAGTATACATGAGACAATTTCTACATTGCCTCAGGATGCCCATGTCTATCAGGCGGGCCAGAGAGATGGTGAAAAACTGACCATCCATGACAACAGGATCCTACTGTGTGTATTATTAGGGAAGGGAATGGGTTAATTTGACAGGACTGTACTGGTATCTCTGAGACTACAAGAGAGACCTATACTTTGTGTAGGATAAGCTTGATCAATAAGGTAACTCTGCTCAGTGCCCAACTGAGTTGCTCCTAGAGCAGCAAAAAACTTGGAAAGATTTCACTGACAGCTAATTAGGGAAAAACTGAGCTTCTAGGCTTTTGCATCACTACTAGGGCCCTGCAGACAGCAGCTGCACAAAGAGCAAGGCCACACACATGTGAGGATTAAATATGAGCAGAAATAAACTAGTTTTAAGCTAACTACCAAGCAAGATATCACACAGTAAACCTACCACCAGCAATCCCCAACTCAGACAGGTTAGATCAAGACACATATGTGACAAGGGTGCAGAAAAACACCTTCTCAATGTACAATAGCTGGTGTGGAGACCAAGTGTAACTAGACCACACAAAACCACCTGCAATGGTGCAATTAACCACTTAAAGCAGCAGTAGACAATACATTTTTTAATTGCTAATGTACAGTCAGGGTATATAAGAAAAGTGCAAAAAGATACTTAGAACCCTTCTGTGCGCTTTCCAGCTCAGCTAGACCAGGTAAATACCTACTGCCACTAGATGAATAATCCCAGTCTTCCTAAAAGCCAAGTAAAGTAGAGGCCAGAGTGAAATCTGACCACAAAGAAACTTAAAAGATACAACATGCTACCACAAACAATCTTAAAGATATGGATAAATTAGTGCAATTTAAATAGCTTATAAAAGTGTGATTATTCAATAAACGTCTCCTCTTTTATAAATGAGCCAAGAGCCATTCAATTGTACAGAATTCGTAAAGGCACTAAAAACAAGAAAAGCTGATTAATAAGCCCTCCACTCAATAAAACTACATGTATAAATCTCAAGTGTTTCTCCATCCTAAACAGACGAGGCTACCTCCCAGTTCATTACATTGAAAATCCACTGACCTCTTGATGGTAAAAATAAATACACTACATTATCAAGCAGCTAACTAGATAATGAATTCAGAGCAAGTAAATCGGTAGAACAATGTGAGGCAAAATTCACTTTTTCAGTATAAGCACAAGGAAAGGCAAATAAATAATTCAAGATATCAACAGCAATGTAAAAAAGGAGGAGCTTATTAAGCTCAATTAACAGGGTTCCCTATTAATTTGATGAAGCTTTAGCTTGTTGAACTATAAAAGATCGGCAGCTAAAAATCGAAAGAGCCAAACCGCAAATGACCAGCTAAGGGAATTTTTTCTCAGGGAAAGAATTTGCTTGGTCATTAATGGGAATTTGCCCTTTCCCTGATGTGGAGCAATCTTGGAGTTAGTACCAGCCAAGACAATTCTTTCCATGGGGAAACAATTTGCTTAGCTGATCGTTTGTGGTTTGGACGTTTCGATATTTAGCTGTCGATCTTTTGTAGTTTAACAAGCTAAAGTTTCGTCAAATGAATAGGGACCCATTAACAGTAGGGGTGGACAGTTTAAAATCCCCAGGTTTACAAACCAGATCAATGAAGGGGATGGTGGCATGGAAAAGCTAGCAGAGACTCACAAGCATCTTTAGTTTATGCAGGCCTGAAATCTTTTTAGCAAAAGACAAACACCCAGAAATTCACAAGTATCACTCAAACAATTTAACCAATAAAAATCACGTGAAATGTGCAGTCTAGCTAATTTAAGTGCCTATTTAGAACAAAAACACCAGGCCAAGGACATTTCTTAAAACAGAAAACAAAGTGGAGCAGGTAAAACAGAAAGAAGCTTTATCAACTTGCTGACAAGAAAATATGGGTTTACTTTCCTTACCCAACAAGGAATCACCAGCAGATTGTGACTTCTGACCTTTTGGGGTTGATCTGTAGAGAAACTGCTTGTTTTACCTTTTGTGCTACAAAAGTATTCAAAGGGATTTATACTATGTTTTGGTAAAATAGTTTTTTTTTGCTGCTTTTTCTGTTTACTGACTACTGCTGCTTAGCTTCCCCTGGAAAACAAGCACCATTTTAAGCTTGATCATTGCACAAACTTCCAGTCCATCAGTCAGACCTTCTTCCAGACACAAAAAGAAATAGAGTGTTAAACAGTGTTTGCCAGTATAGCAGGCTGGCAATTTTTCTCAGCTTCAGGAAGATAACTCTACTGTGGCTAATACTGGTTCCTCAGACCACTCATCTTTTTCTTTGGATTCCTCTGGTATAGTCCATATAGCCACCATGGAACAATGATTAGCCATATCCTCTGTGGCTGTTGGGGTCCACTCAGTGGGCAAGAGAAAGCCACTCTTGTCAGTCATAGGAGAAGGGGCACAGAATGTTGTGCCCACCACTGGGGAAGTTGTAACTGGCTATACTGGGTCTGTTTTCCATAATTTTCTTGTCAAAAGATACAGAAAACTAAACACTTATCTTCTGCATGAGTTACTGTGGACAGAAGTAATTTACTGGCCTTGGCTCAGGGTCTTTTGCAGGTTCTTAACCTGTCTTGAAAGGTGAATTCTGGTGAAAGAAAAATGGATTCCTCTTTCCCTGAAGAGGTTCAAACATCTGAATCTGTAGGGGATATTGAAGGGACAGATGCATAATTTGCTTCTCTGGTTTCTGATTCAGATTCTAAGAAGAGTGTGGTGTCAGTGTTTTATTGTGAGGGACACTTTTTCTCAGAGGCTATTTCCAGACTGAACGGTTGTTTTCATTGGGAAAATAAAGTGGCTTCTCAGTCACTTAGAAAATAGAGTTGCTATGAATGGAATTTTTTGAACCTTCATTCATCCACCAGGGCTGCCAGCAGTGGAAGATGTGTTTGTCACAGACTGTAGTTCCTCTGGTAGTCAGCCTACTGCCCTAAGAAAGCAGATAAATTGCATAGTTTTTTTCCAGTTGTTATATACTAATCCCAGACCTGACTCAGCAGCTATAGCTTTATTAACTCCCACTGCTGCCAAGTATTTTGCTAATTCTAATCTTTCTCATTTTGATAAGGATGGTATAGCTTTTATACATTTGAAAAAAAGTGTATGTTTTTGCGCCCTTGATTTTTAGAATTCAAAACTATCACTATTGGAAAAAAAAAAGAATTCTAAACTGTCAGGCTCATACATTAAAGTTTATTCTAAGAAAGGTATACTGTTACTGATTCATAATTCTGTTCCATTGAGTTTATTAAGTTTTAAGGTAGAGCACAAAATAATTGCTGTTCAAGTATCTATATCAGAAGATCGAATGCTAAAAATAGCGAATTCTCTTTTATCGAACTTAAAAACATGAAACCTTAAAATGTCGAAGGAACAGATCAATACATTTTTTCCCGGGGAAAAAATTTGCTGATCTGAAAAAAAAAAAAACAAAAAAAAATGTACAGGAAAAGGAAACTGGGGGGGCTTCGCCCCCACATCACCCCAACTTAAATAAACCAACTCCAAAATCACACCATAGTGGAGAAAACAGCAATGTCTGGAGAATGGCCCATTGATTTTTTTTTTTCCCTGGGAGAAAAATTTATGTTCCGTGCCTTCGACATTTTCAGGTTTCACGTTTGAAAGTTCAATTTAAGAGCATTCACTAATTTAAGCGTTCGCTCTTCTGATAGGAACCCCTTGTTCAATTATTTGTTGAACCTTATAATAGTCCATTTGTAGATGTTTGAGTTATGGAGCACCAAATATGAGTAATGAACCTCATTTGGAAAACTGTTTTGAAAAAATCTTATATCATTTTCCTTGGACATTTTAATTATCCAAATACTGATTGTCTGCCATTATCCTCTTACTTTGTATATGAAAGAGAATTCCTTGTCATCATTGCCTTTTATGGTCTGACCCAATTGGCAGCTTCTACCACAAGAGGTCAGAATATATTAGATACTGTTGCAATTAATGGTCCTAATAATATCTATCAAGTAGAAATTGTATCTCATTTTGGAAAATGTGATTATAATGCAATGTTAACATCAGTTATTCAAAGAAAATTTAATAAGGTTAAGAATACTTTTAAACATATATGTCAATGCCATGTATGATCAAATAACTCAGATAAACTGGGCAATTTTCTCATCTGTTTCTAGTTTTTTGAGTATGGCTATTTAAGAATTGGAAATATATTAGACTGTTGTTTCATGCACGTTACTAATAGTGAGAAATATTCTTTTAAGAAAATATCTTGGTGGTCGAAATCAATTAATAGGCTGTATAGAGATAAGAAAACAAGCTCACAGAGTGGCAATGAATTTTCCAAATTATGTTAACAAAACTAAATTAAACAAGATTTATAAGCATTTGAAATATGAAATAAAGAAGACCAAGGAAAATTATGAGTGTAAATTAATTAGTGACACATTTAACAAAATGACCTTTTATAAATGTATTAATTTGATAAATAAAAAAATGCATGTGTTAATTCTATTAAATTAGAAAGCAGGGCAATTTATTATGAAATATTATTGTAAGTTAATTTAATCAATATTTTTTAAAGTTTAAATTAAATGGTGATTCATATAAATAGTTTTCATCTATTTCTGTTTTTGATGTGTGTTCATCAGTTTCTGAAACTTTAATTTCTTGGGCATTAAACAAAATTAAACAGTTTGCTTATATGAGAACTGATTTAATTCCTGAATATTTGTTAGTCAGAATGAAGGAAGCTTTATCACCTGTTTTGTATGTAATATTTAATAAATTGTTGTTTAATTGATTACTGTTAAGATGACTCATCTTTGGAATAGTTTGCCTGTTCATAAAAGTTCACTCAAGGGGGTGGATTGTTTTAAAAGGAGTTTGGATGCTTGGTTTGGTGAGTGGGTGTATGAATTTTCATTATATAAATATGTGGTCTTAAAGGGTTCTAGGGCCTAAGCACTGTATAAGTATGTATGAACATATGTTTGTATGCATGCATGTATGTATGTATCCTGAGTAACTGTGTCAGTATAAGGAATGTTTCAGATTCTCTCTCCATTTGTGAGGAAAAATCTGCTTTGTGTACTTTACTTTCTTCTGTTTCTCAAGTCACTACTCATTGTTTAAAATGCACATATAACTGTAGATAATACTGCCATGTCTGCTGTCACATGTTTTGTTTTGGCTATGTTCTCAGAACCTCCCAGAAGATGCCAAAAATAAAATTTTGAATTCTTCCTTGGATATAGATTTAGGTTTAGACTCTCTGCTGCAGAGGTTATCAAAAAGAGTGACAATAGAGGTAAAATGATTCATGGAATCTGCCATATTTTTTCATACCTTATTCTCTAAATTCACCAAGGGATGCTCTGGTCCCTCATACAATGTTGGCAATAAACAACAAACAGTCTCAGCAGATTGCCGGGAAACAGATGCTTAAAAGCAATGGTGGGAAGTAAGTTTCTAAAAAGAAAGCAGAACCCCCAGAACAAAGGACAGCAAAATAAGTCAGAATGGTTATATAAGGGACACACACACACACACACACACACACACACACACACACACACACACACACACGCACGCACGCGCGCGCACACACACACACACACACACACACACACACACACACACACACACACACTGGCAGTGTTTTATCCCTTCCAAAATGTCTAAATCTCTCTCTCTCTCTTTCTCTCTCTCTCTAGCTCTGTCTTTCTGTTCTACAACAGGTTGTTTCAAACAAATGGGTACTGAAAGTGATCAGTCTAGGATACAGAAAAACAAACAAAAACTCTTGGAGATCAGTTCTGCATCTTTCTTTTCAGAATCAGTTTGTAATAAGGCCTAAGTACAAAATGCTTTCACTACACAAACAGTTACCCTTACTTCCATAGTAGACATTTCTGGTAACCTTTGATTTAAAAGATGTATATCAACACATTCCTATTTATTCAGATTTCAGGTGTTTCCTAATGTTTTCTGTATCTAGATTACATTATCACTTCTCTGGCTTACCCTTTCAGCTATCCAGTGCTCCAGGTGTGTTCACAAAGTGTCTAACTCCTGCAAAAGGCCATTGGATACTATAGGGTATTCAAATTTGCCCATATTCCCATATTTAAACACATTGCTTATTTGTACAGAGTCTTTTTCAAAGTGTCAGGAAAATCTCTCCTAGATAAGGGATCTCTTACACAGGCTGAGTTTCCAAGAAAACATTCAAAAGCGTTTTTTTTTTCACTCCATCTCACAGAATTGTGTTTCTAGCATGTCTGCTGGACACATCAGTAGATAGAGTTTTTCTTCCACAGGAATAAAAATTCTGTCACAGTGTCACAGTGAGGAGATTTCTCAGGATTCTGATTCTCATGGCTTCCATGTTTCTCATATCCCTTACACAACTTCACACGAGGAAGATACAGTGGTTTCTAAAAATCTCTTTGGTTTAAGCATCAATACCCATTACATTGTTCTTTTAAATTCAAAGTTTGGAATTTGGGAAAAGGGAAATCAGGTGGTGGAAACATCATATTTCTCTGAATCTGAATTTACCATTCTCCAGTCCTTCTTCAAAGCAATCAGTCATCACAGCCATCTCAGATTTTAATTAGGAGCAGAGTCAATGGATATAAAAGTGCAGGGTCTGTGTGACATGAAAGACTGACCAAAACACATAAATATAAAAGAGATGCTAGTGCCTTTAAATGCTGTCAGCTTTCTGAATCATTTGTTGTCTCCATGACCTCACAAAGAATTTACAGACAATACTGCAGTGATGTGGTACATAAACAAGCAAAGAGGAATCAGATCTTACCTCTTGTGCAGACTAGCCATGCTAGCATGAGCTATATATTTACAGTACAGTCTCAATCTACAGGCCATATATAGTCCATCAGAGCAAAACTGTGTGGCAGTCAACTTGAGCAGTACTAAGGCAGATCCTCACAAATGGAAATTGAGTCAGGGAGCCTTCCAAGATTTGATTTATCTATGAAGAATTCTTTGGGTAAACCTTTTTGCCTCCTTTTAAATATTCAACCAGTAAACTTCTGTTCCAAGACTCCATGTAAAAAAGTGTGGAGTACAGATGCCTTTTCTTTCCTTTTCTTATGTTTTTGCATGGTTTTTACTGATTTCCAGGGTACTTCTGAAAAGTAAGAAGGACTCCTCAGAGATCATTTTGGTGACTTCCTTTGGCCCAAGCAATAATGGCTCTCTCTTCTTTTAGAATCAGTCAGGGACAATTGCCACAAGCTCCTCACAGACTGGATTTACTGACAAAAGATCAGGGGTGTTTAGATTATCCTGAACACAAACAGCTGCAACTGAATGCCTGGATGATAGGGTCTTAATACCTTTTAAGCACCTGTTTTCTGAGGATGTACAGCAGGTATTAAAGGAGGCAGGACGGACTGCTACCAGAAGATAATATATTAGCAAATGGGAAAGGTTTTCTAGCTGGTGCCATCAAGAGAACGTGCACCCATACAAGGCTAATGTTTTCTAGTTTTACAGGATTTATGTGAGTTATTATTCTAACACCTGTCTTCTTCCTCCACCTAGGTTCCTTTACTGGCCATATCAGCATCTCGGCCCATGGATCCTCCCCCATTTCAATGCAGCTTCATGTGGACATGTTTTTGAAAGGGATTTTACACAAGAAGCATCCCCAAATACTGATGGCTTGTCCTTGGGAATCTTAATTTTATGTTAAAGAAAGTAATATTTGCTCCATTTGAACCACCTCATCTGGCTAAAGTGAAGTTCTTAACATGCAAAATGGTTTTGTTGATTGCTCTGATCTCTTCAAGAAAGCCATCTGAGTTGCAAACTGTTATGGTGGGTCAGCTTATCTCATCTTCCACAGAGACAGGGTTTCTTTGTGAAGTAATCCTTCTTGTATACGTAAAGTGGTATCTGACTTTACCTTAAGCCTTTCTATCCATTTCCCTATTTTCTTTCCAAAACCCAAAAATGAGAGAGAAAGGCTACTTCAGACCTTTGATGTCTACAGAAAACTTAGGTATTATGTTGATAGACCAAAATCCTTCAGAACTTCGGTTCTTGCTCATTTCTTGTGATGGTAAGAAGAAAGGACAACCTATGTCAAAGCAGACTGTTTCCAAATGGCTGTCTTGGGCTATTAGCTTTTTTTATTCCCACCACAAAAAAATTATTCCAGGCAGGGTCAACGTTCAGTCTACTACAGCCTTGGCTTCATATATGGCTTTGTGGAAAGGGTGAAACTCTAGAGGTATTCTAGAAGCTGCAACTTGGTCCTTTGTGCATACTTTAACAAAGCACTATAAAGCAGATTCCTTTTCCTGTTCTAGGACAGACTTTGCTAGGACCATTCTCCAGGACACTTCCCCTTTCATCTCCCGGTTATTCTAAACAATAATAATCTACCCATACAGCTAAGACTACTGCAGCAGTGATCAGTATGAATAATATAGTGTTTATTTTCTTACGTTGTGTAAGTAAACTTACCGTAACAGCAGTTGCTTGAATGGTCACATATACAGTAGCTGTTCCGTCCCTCTGTCTCCATTGTTTTTTTTTTTTTTTTTTTTTTGTATGTCAGGGTGTGAACATGGATTAGCTTAGCTTCCCTGTGACCATTAACATAAAAGCTCTGAAAGGGTTAGCACCCAAAATTGACTTTTGTATATTTGAGCTGACTAATGATTTTGGCTCGTGGAAAGTGTCCTGAATCTTTGGACGCTATCCAGTATATAAGCTATATATCTAAGGCTAGCCTACTGTTATGGTAAGTTACTTACTGTTATGGTAAGTTACTTACTGTTATGGTGAGTTACTTACTTTTATGGTAAGTTACTCACACAACTGTACTGTAATTAATGAGCAGCTTCAGATTTTTCCCCCAGCCTGTCTTGTATTGCTGTCATTGAAATGGAGGGAATGTTTGAATATGGTTTATTGGCTAGGCTTGTAATGGTCTGTAAAGTAATTATGCAGTCATTAACTATGAACTTAGAAACATAGATCTAGCCAGACTGGAATATTTTCAATGTGATGGAGTTCTGAAAGAAGTGTGACTTGTGATGATGCTTCAAAAAAGGGATGACCCTGCTTACGGAGTGGATTGCATAAATTTGGGGACATGTGGTCATAATGACTGAATTTATCAGTTCTCATATAAAGATATAGTAAATGATCAGCAAATAGGACACTAAACTCCCTGAAAGACTGAACAAAAAGCAATGGCAGGATGCATGATTATCATGTAGATCAAGCAAAGTATATTATATATTTGTTTATTTATTCATTTGCTTGTTAATTAGTTAGCTGGACGTGACCAGGTTAGTCCCTCTTTTCATCACCTATTTTTAGGGAAAACCCATGATGGCAATCATTTTGACTATGGAAAGTGGGCTTGGTCACTAAGCAAATTCAGGTTCCTATTACAAAATTAAAGAGGCTAAACATCGAACGACCTTAATGTTGGAAATGTTGGAAATTTTTGTGAGATCTCAGTACTGTGAAGATGGGAATATGTGCCCTTTCCTCACTGTAGTGTGATCTCAGAGTTGGTATACATAATTAGCGGGGGATGGGGGGTCCAAGGTTCAAGGTCCGACATTTTTGGCCTTTAGGCCATTCGATGTTTACTGTTTTTGGTGTTCTAATATAGACCCGAAAATTCACCTAACATTTTCAATAAGTATCATAAGATCTTACACCTACCCTAACTTCCACTAGCTCAGGCAGATGAACCCTCCATTAAACAGCTGTTATTATCTGAATTTGGCCATGTAGCACATTCCTATTTTTGCTTACTAGCATTATGGGCTCCTAAGGTTAAATACATTTCTCTAGACATTTCTCCTGGATATTGGAAGTGCAGCAGTTAACCAGCAGATCACTAAAATATGCTTTGGATGCCCTTCTGCTAGGGAAGACTAGGAAGCATTCATTAAGATTTTAAAGCTAGTTACAAATCATTTAATCACAATCATTTTATAGCATGTGCTACAGAGTATTCCCCCTCAGGAACCTTAGTATTTATGCCTGCACTCCTTGACTGAATTAGATGCTTGACTCACACTGTCAGAAATTTCATCACAAAGAATTATAAGTCCTAGGTCCACATTATAGACTAGCATGAGTCTTAGCTCCATGTTATAGACTAGGGTGAGTAGGTAAAAAGAGCTATGACTCAGACTAAGGGGGTTCAAAGCTACCCCCTGTTGCATCTGAGCTATTTAACCCCCATCTCTGCTGAAAGCAATCACCCCAGTAAGAGGTGAGAGCAAAAGCTTCAGTCTTTTATGAGACAACAAACTTAAAATTTTTGTATGTAATTATGTATAACTTTAAGCTGTAGGATAAAACCAAAGCTTAGTCTCGTTCTATAAATATAGGGAGATTAAAGCTAGTAACCAACAATGATTTGTGAGATCTTAAAAGTTTTAATGTAAAATGCAAATCATTATGGCTTTTATACTATTAATAATGTATTGAGAAAACTCCTTTGTTATTGCTGATGTTATGTAAAGCTGAACTAGATACAACTTTTTGCATGCTTACTGAGATATATAGATATGCAATAATATTAAAAACTTTTTTTCAGGCCCCTTACAACAATGTAATAAATCCCTTTTTTGCAGCTAAGACAATTGCTTCATTAGTATGCAAATTCTGAATAATAAATTGAGCAGGAAATATAAAGAAATACGTTACCTTTTCAAAAGCAAATAGCTGTAGGTATTGTTGTATAAATATTACCAGTGATTTACTAGAAAATCTATCAGTGAAAGGACCAGAGAATCACATCAAGCATATCAGGCTTAGCTATAGTCTGTCTATTCCACTTTTTTATAAAATTAGATGTAACTAATTTGGATTATTGTAACAAAATACAGAAATAATAACATTTAAGCAGAATAAATACACATAACAGCATAGTTGCTAAACACAGCACAGTCACTGCATTAATGCATATCTGAATTGCTGTTACAGGATTTCACTAATCTTCAGTGTACCCATTTATTAAATAAATGGCTAGTCATTTAACAAAATCATTATTTCCAGTGTAGTAAATTTTATTCTGTGCTGGCAGGCATTCCATTTTCAAAGTCTACAGCAAAAGATATGCTTTGTCATTGTAAGCCTAATGAGTAAGATCACAGCCATCTTATATTCAGTTGTCTCATTTTAAAGCTTCAGCAATTACTCTATAAAGCTGAACATTCTCACAGTGATCTCTGTCCTAATTGGACTGTAATGTATTGCTTTAGTCAGGAAATCTCTCCCAGCATTCCGCATCCACAGAGGGCAATCAACTTATTAAGAGAAGATACATAAGCTGTTCAGACCCTGGAGTAACCTTAGATCACACTGACCTTTTAGCAGAAAACACAATTAATTTACCACTCTCAGCTCTCTACAGAAGGGCAATTAGAACAGAATATAAACTCCCTTCTAATATAATAATAAAAAAAAAAAAACAGTTAAGGCTACACTTCTAAGTTAAACTGTGAGATAAGCATTGCACTCTCAACCTATTCATTTTCATATTTCTTACATGCAAACACTGCAGAGGTCTTCATCTTTCAATTTGTAAAAATGAGAATTATTTAGATGATGATATACTCCATTTATATGATAAGCAACAATTTAACCTGTGCTATTCTGAGAAGATTGCAGAATATTAGTAAGTTAACAACTTCTGCCACGTAAGTCTGTAAGCGTCACTGTTTCTTACGACCAATGCTTCCTGATTCATTTCAGTTGGCAGGGAATGCACATCCCCCTATATGCCTGAAGTCTTATCACACTTTGGTGGTAAGCTTTAATGAATCACATGTACACACACTAAAATCCAAAGCTGTGCATACTGTGAATTTCTGTGCATAACTGCAAGTTTAAAAAATGAGCAAGGTGGGCATTTGAAATTTATATGTAAAACATTTATGTACAGTCCCCAGGTTGTTCTCACAGTTCACTGATGTGTTTGAGTTTAGATTATTACTCCCATGTACTGCAGTATTTTCCAAGTTGTGCTTTTTTATGGCTCTTGAGAGTCGTGGCATGGATCTTGTCTGTATAACATACAAAACAACATAATTTTTCTGTACATAATCGTTGAGATATAAGTACTATGGAGGCACTTTGGTCACTAACTGACGACGTTCTTCCAAACTCTGATAGTGGCCTTTTTACAGGTACCCTATTTATAGACCTGACAAAGTCATTTGACCTAATTGAGCATTATCTTCTCCACAATAAACTAATTGAAATTGGTATCAGTCCACTCACTGATTCTGGGTTTAAAAACTTCTTCAATGACAGACACTTCAGAGTTAAATAGGAGCCTACCAACTAAAATCTGCACAAGTTACCAAAGGTGTATCACAAGGATCCATTCTTGCCCCCTCCCTTTTCTCCATATTCATTAACAAACATCCTTGTGACCTCCCTTATCTCTCACTTATTGTCTATGTTGTTAACATGGCCATTTACACATAAGGTCACTCTCACACCAACAGTCAATGCCAACTGCAATCAGACTTACATGAGGTACAGCAATGGCTCATAAACCATAAACTACTTATCATAGGTTCATAGGATCATAGGTTGGTACTAGGCTATCGGCCCTAGGACCTGTGCAAGCCTAGCCATAACAATTCCCTGGATATTTCTTCCCTCAATATTTACTTCTCTGGACCCCTGTATAGCAGGGTGACTGACATGATCCTCGGGGTGAATTTCCTATCTCCCATCCAATCATCAAGGTTCCTTTTGAAGAGGGCCAATGAGGCACTCTGCTTGACATGTATGGGCAGTCTTTTCCAGATTATGGGGAGTCTCTGGGTCAGGAACCTATCCCTCCATCATGTTTTGCTCATTGTGATGACAAGGTTTAGATCCCTGGAGCGTGTGGCTCTGAGGGATTGGGATTTCTTTAAGTGGAGCATGTCCAACAGCTCAGGGTTTGACATGGCCTTGTATGTTAAGCAGAGATCGCCTCTGAGTAGACGATATACCACAGAGTATAGCTGGAGTTTTTTTAGACAGTCAGCATATGGCATCTGCTTTAGGCCTGTGATTCTTTTAGTGAGGTATTTCTGTGGTCTTTCCATCTGTTGCAGATGTCTTGTGAGGTACATACCAAACGGGGCATTATACTCTATAATGGGTCTAATGAGGGATGAGTACAGTGGGACAATGACCTCCTTTTTTCTGGATGAAAAGCCCTTAGTGATGAGATGTGCCACATAGAAGGATTTCCTGACTGTTATGGCGATGTTGTTATCGAAAAGTGAGACTACTGTCCATCTGTGTCCCTAAGTCTCTCATCACATTTTCGATGTTTAGTGTCCTGCCACCTATGTGGTAATTCATGGGTACATGTTTTTTTTCCAAAGGGGATAACTATACATTTCTTGGCATTAAGCTTGAGCCCATGGCTCTGGCACCAGGCATCTGTTTCTGTAAGGCCCTTTTGTAGAATATCCACATCATTTGGAGATTCAATAATGCCTCCCAGTTTGCAGTCATCTGCGAACTTTGTTAGCCAGAGTCCCTTAGTGTTGGCCTGTACTTCAGAGAAGTAGATGCCAAACAAGAGTGGTCCCAGGACTGAACCCTGAGGTACTCCACTTGTCACTTGTTTGGAGCTGGATTTGGAGTCGGCTACTTTTACAGTCTGGGTTCTGTAAGTAAGCCAGTTGGCAACCCATTGAGTGATGTAGGGATTTATGCCCAGCTTAGTAAGTTTATCTATGATTCCAGAGTGGAGGATGGTGTCAAACGCCTTGGCAAGGTCCAGATAGGCTGTGTGGACCGCCTTACCCTCATCCACAGCTCTAGAGACTGATTCGAAGAAGTCAATCTGATTCAGGAGACAAGATCGGCCCTTCACAAACCCAAACTGGGTGGGGTCCAGTGTTTGAAGGTTGCCAATGTCTTTGTTTTATAAGTTCCATGATAATGCGTTCCATGCCCTTGCAGATTAGGCTTGTCAGACTGATGGGACGGTAGTTCCCGGGATCCATGGTGGATCCTCCATTGTGGAGCGGGATAACTGTAGCTGTGCACCACTCAGTGGGCATGAAGCCTGAAGTGAGGCGATGTTTAAACATGACACTTAGGTGAGGTGCCAGTTCATTTTGTAGTTCATGTAGTACACAGCCTGGTATATCATCTGGTCCCATGCATGCTGTATTCTTAGCTATGGAAAGTGTGGCTTCTACCTGTGTGGCCGGGATTTCCACAATTTGGCAATCTTTTGGTATTGAGATGGGCCCTTTAGGGGGTGAGAGGGGGTGAAGTTGGCATTAAATTGATCTGCCAGGATATTGGCAATATCCTTGGGATTAATATATTTAATGTCATTCTGTTGTAGCTCAGAGCAGATCTGAGCATTGCCATTTAGATTCTTGACATAATTATAGAATGCCTTGTGGATGTCTTTGGAATCTTTGGCAATTTTATTTTCGTAACTAGCTTTTGAGGATTTTATGAGGGATCTCAGCTTCTTACTGAGGCTGGTGAGGGAGTTTTTTGCATCCTGGGATTTCCCTCTTTTCTGCAACAGTTTCTTCCTTCTGTTGTATAGTTTGTTTATAGCAGGGGACCACCAGATTGGCTTCCTTTTTTTGGAGAAGAGCATCTTGGTTCTATTTGGGATGGCACGATTCATGCACGAGTGGATGTGCTCGTACAGTGCTTTAGTGTAGGATTCTGCAGTCGAACTTCCAGATCCCATCTGCGTGGGTGTCGTGAAGTTTGTCACTTCTGACTTCAGTAGCATGAAGTTGGCTTTGGGGAAGTTTTTTAAGGAGGTTTCCTTACTGGGGGGTGGGGTTGGGATGTGGATGTCAAGGGTGTTTTGTTTACGGTCAGACCTGACCAATGAGGAGGTGACCACTGGTGTGGAGCATCTATCTCCCATGTTGGTAATGACCAGGTCTAGGATATTGGAGCCCCTGGTGGGACAATGGATTAGTTGATCCAGGGCATTGGAATTTATGAATTCTAAGAACCGTTTGGAAAAGGAGTTGATACCCGAGCAGTTTTCCCAGTTAATGGCAGGGTAGTTGAAATCAACCAGTATTAGGTTGTTTGGTTGTATCTTAGTATTTTCCAGTATGTTTAGAGAGGTGTAGTGAGAATCTTGGGGTGTGGTGGGGGATCTGTAGCAAGCTACAATTTGGATTGCAGTTTTACCTAGTGTTAGTTGCACCTGGAGAATTTCAGATGCATTGTGTTGCGCAACTAGCCTGGAGGTGTGAATATCCTTGGTGAATATGGACATTCCTCCACCTTTAGTGTTTCGGTCTTGGTTTTGTGGCCAAAAAGTGTGGTAAGAATTGTAGCCTGGTATTGCAGGGGTACTCTTTGGAGCCTTGAACCAGGTCTCAGTTACTGCACAGATATTGATGTTCTCCATTTTTAGGAGTGCCTCGAGAGAGTGCATTTTGAGGTTTAGACTTCTAGCATTGAGTAGCATTACCTTCAGATTTTGCATGCTTGTATCTGTTACAGTGGTGGTTTTATCCTTTGAACCTTGCTTAAAAAAGGCACTATAGATGTGGCAAGAGCTTTAGCCAGTAACCTGAATCCCAAGGGTGACAGGTGCAGACCATCTCTGGCAAAGCATCGTGGTTTGTCGATCATGTCTTCCCAGGCAGACAAATACTGGATCCCCTCTGAATGACACCAGAAGCTTACCCAATTATTGAAGTCAGTCATTTTGTCCTTATACTGTGGTATCATTCTGGGTGAAGGCAGGGTGCTACTCAGGGCTAAGGTCATACCTGGCTAGATCACATGATCCAAGAGCTCTTCCATGTCTCTTTTCATGTAGTCCAGGGAGGTACGTCTCAAGTCATTCACTCCAGCATGGAATATGACAGAGTCATATTTATACATGTTGTGGAGTGACTTGAGTACATGCATTATGTGGTGGATCCTGGCACCCGACAGGCATCTGACTGTAATTTTCTCCTTGTTCAGCCTGGTGAATGGGACATCAGTGTGCCTGACTATAGAGTCACCTATTACTAAAGTGATGGGTACATTGTCTTGCCGTAGGGGCTGTTGTTGGGTGGCACACTGGTGTTGTGAGCTATGTGTCACTTTGGTTGTGACTGGTGTTTGTTTGTGTTTCATCTTCGGAGGTCCTTCTTGCTTGGGCAGGTTAATGTTAAAGGCCTCCGCATATGTGGGTTTAGTGTTGCTATGTGTGGGTGTTGATGGTGTGGGTTTTGAAGGGCTATGAGTTGCTTGAGGTGTACTTCAGGTGTTAACTTTATACTCTTGACTGTCTAGCACAATCTTGGCCGGAGAGAGCTTTGCTTCCAGTTTGGCTATGTAAGTGCATCTCTCACAGTGGATTGTCTGTGTACATTAGGCAGTTGCCGCATTGCCACAGTATGCCCAAATTCACCAGGTGGACAGGAGAAATCACCGGAAGCTGACCCTTGGACAAGCCTGTTTAGGTGCTTTTTTGTAAAGTTTAAGAGCTGTTTTCCCTTACCTTTGCAAGGTACTTTGCAATTATAGGCTGTTAAGTGTCTATGACTAATTTCTCCTTATTGACAAGGAGAGCTGAGTGCTTGTATCAGTTTCAGGCTTCCTAGTGCTTTCTAGCAGGTTCTAGAGCAAGTGCTAGTCACAGGGGTTCAGATTTTAGTGCTACTACTGAGAAATCAGCTAGTTCTAAGGGAAAATTTGAAGAGCAGACTTTCTGGCACCTGGTATAGTTTAACTATAGCCTCGCAATGCTGCACGATGTGAAAAATGTGCAAACACACGTGTTTTTAAGCCAGAAAGTTGAAAGGGATAGAAATCAGCCCAAAAAGGCTAATAAAATTACAATTTCAGAGATGGAAACCACTCCTCTAGTGTTAGATAGGCAGTACCATGCTCACCAGTCCCACTGCTTAGCAGTAGGACTTCCATCTACCACAGCAAGGTCTGGATAGCTCTGAATACAGAAAATAAAGTCCTGAGACAAGCAAGGCCTGGAATATGGACTGGCTAGGAAAGGTGGGAAACGAGCAAACAAGATAGTATTTTTTTTTTTTTGTTGAAACAGGCTAAACAATGCAATAATACAGTAAATAAACACAGAAAAGGCTAACACACTTGAGTGTGTAGTCCAAAACAGTAAATGCAATTAAAACTCTATAAAATTAGCAATTTAAAACTTTTTAAATGAAGCAAGGCAAGTGCACAACTGAAAAACGATTTAAGAGGCAGTAATACAGCAGAATAAGTAGCTAGTCTACCTATACAGAGAAGCCTATATATACAGAAAAGCAGCTAAAAACACAAACAATTCAGATGCAGTGCAACCTAGAGTACTTGAGTTGTAGCAATATTAAGGCAATTACAGTTATAATAAATGCTCTAAAATATACTTTATATTTCCAAAATGTTTGAGAAGCACAGTCAGAACACAAGGAGATTCAGGCAAAATTTTTTTTTGAAAGGGAAAAGGAAGAAACAGAAGGCCTTATCAAATATTTTCTCTGTATTATGATGAATGAGCTAATGACACTAGACTGGGAGGAGTGTTCCAGATCAGATTTACAGTAGGCGCGGGCAACTGCAAAGCCACCAAGTATAACAGCAAGACACCAACACGGAGGGAGAGTGGGGACAATACTAAAGCTATTAGCCTACAGACAGTAAGCACTACAGAAAGCCACAAAATGAAAGTTTTTAAACAGATAAAGGAGCAATGAGACTCTACAGAATGCTTTTAACTGCAAACAAATCAGTTACCCATGCAGATTAGTTAATAGCAATAAAATACACTAAAAAACTACGTAGCAGGCAATAAAAAGTGCTAGATATAAATTGCTAGAAACAATAATCAGTATAAGTAACCCATAAAAACAGGATACTTATATATCTCAGTTCAGAGTTGTAGTCAACACCTCTCCTCCACTCCACTCACTGTGTATAGACAGAAATCCTCTCAAAGTTAGGGCTTAAATACCAGATGATACAACCTTAGACAACTTTTTTTTTTTTACAAAAACACAAAAGAACCATCCCCCACTAGCCAGCAGCCAATAAACACAATTTAGCCAAGGTAAAGAAAGGCTTCTGCTAATTCAAGATGGCCTGTTCATGTGCTTTGAACAATCACTGTAGGAACAAACAAGCCCAGAGCCAGCAAATCTGAACTAGGACAATACTAAAGCTATTAGCCTACAGACAGTAAGCACTACAAAAAGCCACAAAATGAAAGTTTTAAACAGATAAAGGAGCAATGAGACTCTACAGAATGCTTTTAACTGCAAACAAATCAGTTACTCGTGCAGATTTGTTAATAGCAATAAAATACACAAAAAACTATGCAGCAGGCAATAAAAAGTGCTATATATAAATAGCTAGAAAAAATAATCAGTATAAATAAACCAAAAAAACAGGATACTTATACATCTCAGTTCAGAGTTGTAGTCAACACCTCTCCTCCACTCTGCTCAGTGTGTATAGACAGGAATCCTTTCAAAGTTAGGGGTTAAATACAAGAAGATACAATCTTAGGCAAATTTATCTTTTTTTTTTACAAAAACAAAAAAGAACCAGCCCCCACTAGCCAGCAGCCAATTAACACAATCTAGCCAAGATAAAGAAAGGCTTCTGCTAATTCAAGATGGCCTGTTCATGTGCTTTGAACAATCACTGTAGGAACAAACAAGCCAAGAGCCAGCAAATCTGAACTAGGACAATAGTAAAGCTATTAGCCTACAGACAGTAAGCACTACAGAAAGCCACAAAATGAAAGTTTTTAAACAGATAAAGGAGCAATGAGACTCTACAGAATGCTTTTAACTGCAAACAAATCAGATACCTGTGCAGATTAGTTAATAGCAATAAAATAAACTGAAAAACTTTGCAGCAGGCAATAAAAAGTGCTGCTATATATAAATTGCTAGAAACAATAATAAATATAAATAATCCAAAAAAAAACAGGATACTTATATATCTCAGTTCAGAGTTGTAGTCAACACCTCTCCTCCACTCTGCTCAGTGTGTATAGACAGGAATCCTGTCATAGATAGGGCTTAAATACCAGAAGAAACAACCTTAGACCACTTGTTTTTTTTTTTTTTTTACAAAAACACAAACGAACCAGCCCCCACTAGCCAGCAGCCAATTAACACAATCTAGCCAAGGTAAAGAAAGGCTTCTGCTAATTTAAGATGGCCTGTTCATGTGCTCTGAACAATCACTGTAGGAAAAATCAAGCCCAGAGCCAGCAAATCTGAACTAGGACAATACAAAAGCTATTAGCCTGCAGACAGTAAGCACTACAGAAAGCCACAAAATGAAAGTTTTTAAACAGATAAAGGAGCAATGAGACTCTACAGAATGCTTTTAACTCCAAACAAATCAGTTACCCGTGCAGATTAGTTAATAGCAATAAAAAATTATGCAGCAGGCAATAAAAAGTGCTATATATAAATTGCTAGAAACAATAATAAGCATAAATAATCCAAAAAAAAAGGATACTTATATATCTCAGTTCAGAGTTGTAGTCAACACCTCTCCTCCACTCTGCTCAGTGTGTATAGACAGAAATCCTCTCACAGTTAGGGCTTAAATACCAGAAGATACAACCTTAGACAACTTTTTTTACAATAACACAAAAGAACCAGCTCCCACTAGCCAGCAGCCAATTAACACAATCTAGCCAAGGTAAAGAAAGGCTTCTGCTAATTCAAGATGGCCTGTTCATGTGCTCTAAACAGTCACTGTAGGAACAAACAAGCCCAGAGCCAGTAAATCTGAACTAGGACAATACTAAAGATATTACCCTACAGACAGTAAGCACTACAGAAAGCCACAAAACAAAAGTTTTAAACAGATAAAGGAGCAATGAGCCTCTACAGAATGCTTTTAACTCCAAACAAATCAGTTACCTGTGCAGATTAGTTAATAGCAATAAAATAAAATAAAAAACTATACAGCAGGCAATAAAAAGTGCTATATATAAATTGCTAGAAACAATAATCAGTATAAATAATCCAAAAAAAACAGGATACTTATATATCTCAGTTCAGAGTTGTAGTCAACACCTCTCCTCCACTCTGCTCAGTGTGTATAGACAGAAATCCTCTCATAGATAGGGCTTAAATACCAGAAGATACAACCTTAGACAACTTTTTTTTTTTTTTTTTACAAAAACTCAAAAGAACAAGCCCTCACTAGCCAGCAGCCAATTAACACAATCTAGCCAAGGTAAAGAAAGGCTTCTGCTATTTCAAGATGGCGTGTTCATGTGCTCTGAACAATTAATGTAGGAACAAACAAGCCCAGAGCCAGAAAATCTGAACTAGGGCAATACTAAAGCTATTAGCCTACATATAGTAGGCACTACAGAAAGCCATAAAATGAAAGTTTTTAAAAAGTAAAAGGAGCAATGAGACTCTACAGAATGATTTTAACTGCAAACAAATCAGTGACTCATGCAGATAAGTTAATAGCAATAAAATACACTAAAAAACTATGCAGCAGGCAATAAAAAGTGCTATATATAAATTGCTAGAAACAATAATCAGTATAAATAATCCAAAAAAACAGGATACTTATGTATCTCAGTTCAGAGTTGTAGTCAACACATCTCCTTCACTTCACTCATTGTGTATAGACAGAAATCTTCTCAAAGTTAGGGCTTAAATACCAAAAGATACAAACTTAGACAACTCTTTTTTTTTTACAAAAACACAAAAGAACCAGCCCCCACTAGCCAGCAGCCAATTAACACAATCTAGCCAAAGTAAAGGAAGGCATCTGCTAATTCAAGATGGCCTGTTCATGTGCTTTGAACAATCACTGTAGGAACAAACAAGCCCAGAGGCAGCAAATCGGAACTAAGACAATACTAAAGCTATTAGTCTGCAGACAGTAAGCACTACAGAAAGCCACAAAATGAAAGTTTTTAAACAGATAAAGGAGCAATGAAACTGTACAGAATGCTTTTGCCTCTCCTCCCCTCTGCTCATTGTGTATAGATAGAAATCCTCTCAAAGTTAGGGCTTAAATACCAGAAGATACAACCTTAGACAACTTTTTTTTTTTTTACAAAAACACAAAAGAACCAGCCCCACTAGCCAGCAGAAAATTAACACAATCTAGCCAAGGTAAGGAAAGGCTTCTGCTAATTCAAGATGGCCTGTTCATGTGCTCTGAACAATCACTTTAGAAACATACAAGCCCAGAGCCAGCAAATCTGAACTAGGACAATAATAAAGCTATTAGCCTACAGAAAGTAAGCACTACAGAAAGCCACAAAATTAAAGTTTTTAAACAGATAAAGGAGCAATAAGACTCTACAGAATGCTTTCAACTTCAAACAAATCAGTTACCCATGCCGATTAGTTAATAGCAATAAAATAAACTAAAAAAACTATGCAGCAGGCAATAAAAACTGCTATATATAAATTTCTAGAAACAATAATCAGTATAAATAATCCATAAAAACAGGATACTTATATATGTCAGTTCAGAGTTGTAGTCAACACCTCTCCTCCACTCTGCTCAGTATGCATAGACAGAAATCCTCTCATAGTTTGGGCTTAAATACCAGAAGATACAACCTTTGACATTTTTTTTTTACAAAAACACAAAAGGACCATCCCCCACTAGCCAGCAGCCAATTAACACAATCTAGCCAAGGTAAAGAAAGGCTTCTGCTAATTCAAGATGCCCTGCTCATGTGCTCTGAACAATCTCTGTAGGAACAAACAAACCCAGAGCCAGCAAATCTGAACTAGGACAATACTAAAGCTATTAGCCTACAGACAGTAAGCACTACAGAAAGCCACAAAATGAAAGTTTTTAAACAGATAAAGGAGCAATGAGACTCTACAGAATGCTTTTAACTGCAAACAAATCAGTTACCTGTGCAGATTAGTTAATAGCAATAAAATACACTAAAAAAACTATGCAGCAGGCAATAAAAAGTGCTATATATAAATTGTTAGAAACAATAATCAGTATAAATAATCCAAAAAAAACGATACTTATATATCTCAGTTCAGAGTTGTAGTCAATACCTCTCCACCACTCTGCTCAGTGTGTATAGACAGAAATCCTTTCATAGTTAGGGCTTAAATACCAGAAGATAAAACCTTAGACAACTTTTTTTTTTTTTTTTTTTTACAACAACTTAAAAGAACCAGCCCCCACTAGCCAGCAGCTAATTAACACAATCAGCCAAGATAAAGAAAGCCTTCTGCTATTTCAAGACGGTGTGCTCATGTGCTCTGATCAATCACTGTAGGAACAAACAAGCCCATAGCCAACAAATCTGATCTAGGGCAATACTAAAGCTATTAACCTACTGACATTAAGCACTACAGAAAGCCACAAAATGAAAGTTTTAAACAGATAAAGGAGCAATGAGCCTCTACAGAATGCTTTTAACTACTAACAAATCAGTTACCTGTGCAGATTTGTTAATAGCAATAAAATACACTATATAAACTATGCAGCAAGCAATAAAAAGTGATATATATATATAAATTGCTAGAAACAATAATCAGTATAAATAATCCAAAAAAAAGGATACTTGTATATATCTCAGTGCAGAGTTGCAGTGAACACCTCTCCTTCAATCTGCTCAGTGTGTATAGACAGAAATCCTCTCAAAGTTAGGGCTTAAATACCAGAAAAAAACAACCTTAGACCACTTTTTTTTTGTTTGTTTTTTACAAAAACACAAACGAACCAGCCCCCACTAACCAGCAGCCAATTAACTCAATCTAGCCATGGTAAAGAAAGGCTTCTGCTAATTTAAGATGTCCTGTTCATGTGCTCTGAACAATCACTGTAGGAAAAACAAGCCCATAGCGAGCAAATCTGAACTAGGACAATACTAAAGCTATTAGCCTACTGACATTAAGCACTACAGAAAGCCACAAAATGAAAGTTTTAAACAGATAAAGGAGCAATGAGCCTCTACAGAATGCTTTTAACTGCAAATAAATCAGTTACCTGTGCAGATTTGTTAATAGCAATAAAGTACACTATATAAACTATGCAGCAGGCAATAAAAAGTGATATAAATAAATTGCTAGAAACAATAATCAGTATAAATAATCCAAAAAAACAGGATACTTATATATATCTCAGTTCAGAGTTGTAGTGAACACCTCTCCATCACTCTGCTGTGTGTGTATAGACAGTAATCCTCTCAAAGTTAGGGCTTAAATACCAGAAGAAACAACCTTAGACCACTTGTTTTTTTTTTTTTTGGTTTTTTTTACAAAAACACAAACGAACCAGCCCCCACTAGCCAGCAGCCAATTAACACAATCTAGCCAAGGTAAAGAAAGGCTTCTGCTAATTTAAGATGGCCTGTTCATGTGCTCTGAACAATCACTGTAGGAAAAATCAAGCCCAGAGCCAGCAAATCTGAACTAGGACAATACAAAAGCTATTAGCCTGCAGACAGTAAGCACTACAGAAAGCCACAAAATGGAAGTTTTTAAACAGATAAAGGAGCAATGAGACTCTACAGAATGCTTTTAACTGCAAACAAATCAGTTACCCGTGCAGATTAGTTAATAGCAATAAAAAATTATGCAGCAGGCAATAAAAAGTGCTATATATAAATTGCTAGAAACAATAATGAGCATAAATAATCCAAAAAAAAGGATACTTATATATCTCAGTTCAGAGTTGTAGTCAACACCTCTCCTCCACTCTGCTCAGTGTGTATAGACAGAAATCCTCTCACAGTTAGGGCTTAAATACCAGAAGATACAACCTTAGACAACTTTTTTTACAATAACACAAAAGAACCAGCTCCCACTAGCCAGCAGCCAATTAACACAATCTAGCCAAGGTAAAGAAAGGCTTCTGCTAATTCAAGATGGCCTGTTCATGTGCTCTGAACAGTCACTGTAGGAACAAACAAGCTCAGAGCCAGTAAATCTGAACTAGGACAATACTAAAGATATTAACCTACAGACAGTAAGCACTACAGAAAGCCACAAAACAAAAGTTTTAAACAGATAAAGGAGCAATGAGCCTCTACAGAATGCTTTTAACTCCAAACAAATCAGTTACCTGTGCAGATTAGTTAATAACAATAAAATAAAATAAAAAAACTATACAGCAGGCAATAAACAGTGCTATATATAAATTGCTAGAAACAATAATCAGTATAAATAATCCAAAAAAAAACAGGATACTTATATATCTCAGTTCAGAGTTGTAGTCAACACCTCTCCTCCACTCTGCTCAGTGTGTATCAATCCCACCAAGACCAGAACTCTACTTTTTGGAACTCCACAGAAAATTCACCAAGCACCTGACTTTTTAACTATCTTTGATCTACTGAACCATTTCAAGGAGACAACCGCCACCTTCACATGTCTAGGACTGTGTCTTGATCAGTCACTAAACTTCCATTTCAACATAGACAAAGTCAGAGCCAAAATAAACTCCCACCTCTTCTGGACCAAAAAGGTATCCCCTTTTCTTTCCCAACCATCCAGGACAGTTTTTAACGAAGCAGTTTACCTTTCTCAGCTTGAATATGTGCTCCCAATTTTTGTTTTTGCCTCCAAGAAAAACATTGCTATACTCCCGACCATCTCAAACAATATCTGCCAATTCATTAGAAACAGGCCTCAATGTGAGCATCACTGTATCACCCTAGAAGAAGTCAAATGGTTACAAATAAAACAAAAATCGAACCTACTTTTAGGATCTCAGCTTTTCAAACAACTTCAGCTCCACACATTTATTCCCCCTGCAGCTAGACTTCAAAGAAATACTCATCATACAACCTGAAACACTACTCAATAGCCACTCAAACTCTCATTACCCCTAGAATCAAACTCGAGAGCACTGCATATGCTTTTTCCGCTCTGGCACCTACTCTTTAGAAGCTCTCCCCATTGTCATTAAGGAAATCAACACTTATTCCAAATTCAGACTGCAACTCAGAAAGCATTTCTTCATTCAAACCAAATACTCCTGCTTCAACATAAGACATATCACCCAATCTATCTTATTTTCTGAGTCGCTTCTTCCTTCAAAAGTTTCATTGAAAATTTACCCACTTTAGAAACTAATGTATGCATTGTGTGTTAAACTCTGCATGATTGTACATTGCACTACGCTTGATGAATGGAATGCATATACACATTTTAATATGTAATTAGTCTGAACTATTCTTTTATTGCTTCCTTTTCTGCATTTTTTTTATTTGTGAAATGCTTTGTATTTCACCTGGGCTGAGCTAAAATTGGTCAGTATTGATCAGTTCACTACCTTGGTAAACAAATATAAATAAATGCACATGTAGAAAATATATATGTAAAGAGCACTGAACCACGGCTAGATAAAACGCTGGTTTAATGAAATAAATGCAATGATGAGCGCTTTTGTAGTCAAGCTGCTTCCTCAGACAATTTAAACTGACAAATTCAAACATTTAAATACACTCCCCACACAATGACATCACATCAATTCAACATTTAAAGATAAAACATCAAAAATGTGTGCATCAAGAATATATATATATATATATATATATATATATATATATATATATATATATATATATATACAAAGAGACCAACAACTCAAAAACAGTCCCTATCTAACCATAAAAATAATAGATACATATTCATAAAAATCATGCATTCATTCATAAAAGATGTTTTCATAAAAATATTTTCATAAAAATGATTCCATTAAAAACTATGCAACATCCTCTCATATATGTAAAGGTCTGTTGGCTAATATGGGTTGAATGGTCCATTTAAGCTCACTGTTTTCAACCCTATTCCTGACAGGACCTGACAGGACCCTGTCTGGCATTAGATGGTACCATCTCTATAACCATAAATCTGAACTCATGTTCTATACCTATGGTCATGACATGTCATGCCAATGCATCGGTGTCAGCATGTCTAGATATGTCATAGAGGTGTTCCCTAATCTGACCCCGTAACCTGCGTGTAGTCATGCCTATATAGAACGAAAAGCAAACTAAGCAGTAACTTAAATATACCAAAATAGTAGAATTACAGTCTGCCCTCAAAGGAAAATTCAATTGTTTCCCTGTATCTGGATGATGGAATCCCCCTGAAGTATCAAGATATTTACAGAAATTGCATTCTTTACATGGTAAAGTACTGTATCCAGACCCTCGAGTCTGGGAACCTTCCCCATGGCTCAATTTAGGGCCACAGAGGATTCTCTTGAGAGATTTCTTATTTTTAAAAGCATAGTGTGGAACATCACCAACAATTTGTCTTATTCTTTCATCAGCGCAGAGAATGTTCCAATTCTTGGAGAACACATTTTTCAACAAATTAATGTTGCCAGAATAAGTCACTGGAACGCTCATGTATTCATTCCAAGGGTTAGCTTCAGTGGTTGCCCTTTTTATCCCAGAAAAGTATGGTCTACCTAGACTTGTTCTCACACTATGTGTCTGTGCAATGGTCATATTAACTTCTTCCTTAGAATAACCTCTCTCAAGGAAAGATTTACCAAGATCTACAAGTGCTCCATCAAAGCTCTCATCATTAGCTGTTAACCTGGACACTCTCAGTACTTGCCCTCTCATTGCCTTCTTGAAAATATTTTGGGGTTGCATACTACTACGTTCCAAATAGGTATTACTATAACACTCCTTCCTATATATTTCTGTGATAAAATTTCCTTGCAGAGATCTACGAACACATACATCTAGAAACTCAATTGCTATATGGGAAGTATTAGCTGTAAACTTCAAAAACCCAGTGGTATTGTTGATGAATTCCACAAACTGGGTAAAACTGGACATATCCCCCTCCTGAAAGAGGAAGAGGTCATCCACAAATCAGCAAAAGAATGTGATAGGAAAACTCATGTCTTCCTTCAGCACAAATTCCTTTTCCCAAGTGGCCATAACCAAGTTGGCGCAGCTATTTGCACAGGATGTGCCAGTAGCCACGCCAGCTCGTTGCCTGAAAAGCTTATCCTCAAAAAGGAACAAATTATTTTCCAGAACCATTTCTAACAGGAAACATATTAAATCAATTTTACTTACATCATAAGTACCATCATTAAATTAAATATCGTTTAAGCATATCTATCCCTTGACAGTTGGGAATAACTGTAAACAACAATTGCACATCTAAGGTTGCCATGATGCAGGTGTCAGAGGGTAATTTATTGTTAACAGAATCATAGAGGTCCTCTAGAAACTGTTTAGTGTCCCTTAAAATATGTTTGTTCTTTGAGATTATTGGTATAAGTTGCTCAATATAAAGTGATAAGGGCTCTGTAGCCCATCCTTCCCCACCACTATTGGCCTCATTGGTTGTTTAGTATGATGTTTATGAATTTTAGGAAGATCCTGAATTATAGGTATAAGGGGTTCTTTTACCAGGAAATACTTGAAAAGTTCCTGATCAATACTATGGCACTGGAGATATTCAAACAATCCATTATGAATGGAAGTAATGCAACTCTCGACATCCCTATGTGTAATATTTTCATATGCTGTAGGGTCGTTTAACATGCCTAACATGACCATCCTATACCAAGAATGGTCCATGACTACTAAAGGACCTCCCTCATCGGCTGGTCTAATAGAAATAGTTGCATCTTGTTGTAAATTATCTAGCGCTTGCTTTTCATAAACATTCAAATTACAAAAACATTTAGTTTTAATATTGTTATCATAGATTTTATAATTATCATTCTTCCGCGGTGGTGCAGCTGTAGCGTTGTTGCCTCACAGCAAGAGGGTCTCCCATTCGATTCTCGGTTGGAGTGCGGGGAGTGCCTTCTGTGTGGAGTCTGCATGTCCTCCTCACGGTTGGGTGGGCATTTGAAAGACATGTGTAAATGACCCTGCCTTTGTTGAAGTTGAACGTCGAGCTGGCACCTCGGCATTCTTGAGAATCTACTGCCAATCATCAGCGGACCGGAGTTCCACTGTGGCGACCCCTAACCGGGAAAAGCCGAAAGACAACACCAACAACAACAGATTTTATAAATATCCTTTAAGCACATTTTTTCAAATGTTTCAACAATACCATTAGCCATAGGAACATAACTACTAGGTCTTTTAACATTGTTGACAGTACCAACAGTGTCCTGTACTTCCCCACCATATAAAAGCTTCAACATAATGTTACGCGTGAAGGTTTTCAATTCAATAACATTATCAGTCAGGGACATTCTGTCCGATGGTATGGAAGTCATACATTTTTGAAGTACAGCCAACTCCAATGCTGAAAAAGTCAATTTTGATATATTCCATATCAGCGTTCATGGTTGCCCTGCCACATCCTCTTCAAGGTTTGTCTGTTGTTGTTATTCTCCAAAGGCACCTTCCGCTTCATCCATCCACGGCTCTGCGACCTCTGCCGAAAATGGTTGGACCTGATTGGAAAGGGTGTACTAAAAGAATGTGCCCCATCGGCCACATTAGACATAGAAACACCAGCAGTTAATCCCTCTGCTG
The DNA here is from genome assembly GCF_019279795.1 of Protopterus annectens. Taxonomy (NCBI): domain Eukaryota; kingdom Metazoa; phylum Chordata; order Ceratodontiformes; family Protopteridae; genus Protopterus; species Protopterus annectens. The sequence continues at coordinate 1,822,816,100 of NC_056739.1, forward strand.
CCATTGTTCCCTCTTCCTTCCTTCGCGTGCCACTCTGAACGTGAGTGACGGCAGGGGAGTTAGACGACATCACAGTAGGGAGGGGCATAGTACTACATATGCCTGTATTAGTTTTTGTTGTTTGCGGTGTCTGTACCATATTTAAGGTGGAACCATTGTTCTCTTTAGTCAAATCCACAGAAACCAGAGTATTATGTGACTGGCCATTAGAACTATTTGTCTTATTGTCATTATATTCCCTAGGCCAAGAGAAGACACAGCCATTGGAAAAATCAGAGGAATCCCTCTGCAGTTTCTTCTTCTTATAAACAAATAGTTGGGATTCAAAAATAGCAATACTGTGTATGAGCTAGTCCATCTTAACATCCACCGCCATGGGCGGGTACTTTTCATAGAGATCAGTCTGCGTTTTAGTAATGTTAGTAGACAGAACATCTTCCTCCAGTTTAAAATATTCAATAAGGAGATGCATATATTGAAAACTGGTATTCATATTAATATGTTGCCATTTCAATAGTAGATCTTTGTAAGTATTCCCACACGAGGGTATATTCAATACCCAAAGACCACGTGGTACAATTTTGAGACTTAAACAAGCCTCCAAGTGAAACCTTTGCATTTGCAGGCGTTTCAATTTCCGTACATCATGTTCTAGCTTTAAAAAATCCCTTTTGAAAGTTGTAACATCATACTCACAAGCCTTGAAGAGGATGTGGCAGGGCAACCATGAACACTGATATGGAATATATCAAAATGAACTTTTTCAGCATTGGAGTTAGCTGTACTTCAAAAAGGTATGACTTTCATACCATCGGACAGAATGTCCCTGACTGATAATGTTATTGAATTGAAAGCCTTCACACGTAACATTATGTTGAAGCTTTTATATGGTGGGGAAGTACAGGACACTGTTGGTTCTGTCAACGATTTTAAAAGACCTAGTAGTTATGTTCCTATGGCTAATGGTGTTGTTGAAACATTTGAAAAAATGTGCTTGAAGGATATTTATAAAATCTGTTGTTGTTGTTGTCTTTCGGCTTTTCCTGGTTAGGGGTTGCCACAGTGGAACTCCGGTCCGCTAATGATTGGCAGTAGATTTTCACAAACACCAAGGTGCCAGCTCGATGTTCAACCTTCAACAAAAGCACGCCCATTTACGCATGTCTTTCGAATGCCCACCCAACGGCGGAGAGGACATGCAGACTCCACACAGAAGGCACTTCCTGCACTCCAACCGAGAATCGAATGGGAGAACCTCTTGCTGTGAGGCAACAACGCTACTGCTGCACCACCGTGGAAGTACGATATTTATAAAATCTATGATAACAATATTAAAACAAAATATTTTTGTAATTTGAATGTCTATGAAAAGCAAGCGCTAGATAATTTACAACAAGATGCGACTATTTCTATTAGACCAGCCAATAAGGGAGGTCCGTTAGTAGTCATGGACCATTCTTTGTATAGGATGGTCATGTTAGACATGTTAAACGACCCTACAGCATATGAAAATATTACACATAGGGATGGCGATAGTTGCATTACTTCCATTCATAATGGATTGTTTGAATGTCTCCAATGCCATAGTATTGATCAGGAACTTTTTAAGTATTTCCTGGTAAAGGAACCCCTTATACCTATAAATCAGGGCCTTCCTAAAATTCATAAACATCATACTAAACCACCAATGAGGCCAATAGTGGTGGGGGGAGGATGGGCTGCAGAGCCCTTATCATTATATATTGAGCAACAACTTAAACCAATAATCTCAAAGAACAAACATATTTTAAGGGACACTAAACAGTTTCTAGAGGACCTCTATGATTCTGTTAACAATAAATTACCTTCTGAGACCTGCATCATGGCAACCTTAGATGTGCAATCATTGTTTACAGTTATTCCCAAATGTCAAGGGATAGATATGCTTAAATTATATTTAATTGATGATGGTACTTATGATGTAAGTAAAATTGATTTAGTATGTTTCCTGTTAGAAATGGTTCTGGAAAATAATTTGTTCCTTTTTGATGATAAGCTTTTCAGGCAACGAGCTGGCTTGGCTACTGGCACATCCTGTGCAAATAGCTGCGCCAACTTGGTTATGGCCACTTGGGAAAAGGAATTTGTGCTGAAGGAAGACATGGGTTTTCCTATCACATTCTTTCACCAACTTGTGGATGACCTCTTCCTCTTTTGGGAGGGGGATAGGTCCAATTTCACCCAGTTTGTAGAATTCATCAACAATACCACTGGGTTTTTTGAAGTTTACAGCTAATACTTCCCATACATCAATTGAGTTTCTTGATGTATGTGTTCGTAGATCTCTGCAAGGAGATTTTATCACAGAAATATATAGGAAGGAGTGTTATTGGAATACCTATTTGGAATGTAGTAGTATGCATCCCCAGCATGTTTTCAAGAAAGTAATGAGAGGGCAAGTACTGAGAGTGTCCAGGTTAACAGCTAATGATGAGAGCTTTGAAGGAGCACTTATCGATCTTGGTAAATCTTTCCTTGAGAGAGGTTATTCTAAGGAAGAAGTTAATATGACCATTGCAAAGACACATAGTGTGAGAACAAGTCTAGGTAGATCATACTTTTATGGGATAAAAAGGGCAACTGCTGAAGCTAAACCTAGGAATGAGTACATGAGAGTTCCAATGACTTATTCCAGCAACATTCAATTTGTTGAAAAATGTGTTCTCCAAGAATTGGAACGTTCTCTGCGCTGATGAAAGAATAAGACAAATTGTTGGTGATGTTCCACACTATGCTTTTAAAAATAAGAAATCTCTCAGGAGAATCCTCTGTGACCCTAAACTGAGCCATGGGGAAGGTTCCCAGACTCGAGGGTCTGGATATGGTACTTTACTATGTAAAGAATGCAATTTCTGTAAAATATCTTAATACTTCAGGGGGATTCCATCATCCAGATACAAGGAAATAATTGAGTTTATGTTTGAGGGCAGACTGTAATTCTACTAATTTGTTATATCTATGTTACTGCTTAGTTTGTTTTTCGTTCTATATAGGCATGATTACACGCAGGTTACGGGGTCAGATTAGGGAGCACCTCTATGACATATCTAGACATGCTGACACCAATGCATTGTCACGGCATGTCATGACCATGGGTATAGAACATGAGTTCAGATTTATTGTTATAGAGATGGAACCATCTAATGCCAGACAGGGTCTTGTCAGGAATAGGGCTGAAAACAGAGAGGTTAAATGAATCATTAGAATGAGGGCTAATATGGCTAAAGGACTTAATGATAAGTTATCCATTCAACCCATATTAGCCAACAGACCTTTACATAGATGAGAGGATGTTGCATTGTTTTTATGGAATCATTTTTATGAAAATATTTTTATGAACACATCTTTTATGAATGAATGCATGATTTTTATGAATATGTATATATTATTTTTATGGTAAGATAGGGACTGTTTTTGAGTTGTTGGTCTCTTTGTATTTATATATATATATATATATTCTTGATGCACACATTTTTGATGTTGTATCTTTAAATGTTGAATTGATGTGATGTTATTGTGTGGGGAGTGTATTTAAAAGTTTGAATTTGTCAGTTTAAATTGTCTGAGGAAGCAACTTGACTGCGAAAGTGCTCTCCATTGCATTTATTTAATTAAACCATCATTTTATCTATCCGTGGTTCAGTGCTCTTTACATATATATTTTCTACATATTTCTTTTTGTTGTGAGAGCACCGGTTTATCCACACAGTCGACTTTGTTTTTTGATAAATAAATACATGCATACATAGTTATAATCAGTTAGGTTAAAATATATGCAACATGTGGAATATTTTCATTTACATCTCAGTACATGTATGTGTTGCCACATTGTACAGCGTTGAAATGTGGAGGTAAAATAGACTGCATTTGCCTGCAAATACCAACGAGGCAGTGTTAATACAATGCACAGTGAAGAACGTATCAATAGTTGTAAAATATTCAGGAAACATGAAAAATTAATGACACATGCATGAGTAGTTCTTTAATGGAGGAGGACAGATTCAGGATCACATGATGGCATGAAGTGGCACTGAAATGCTATGTTTACAATGCAAAATATCTCACATGTAATATGCTATTTATTTGTACTTAAGCACACAGAGATGGACAGGAATATAGATATTTATGATGGAGTGTCTGGACATAACTAACTTATTACATGTTCAACATATACATGTCAAGAAATCCACCTTGAGAACAGAA